>NW_026571115.1:19284543-19577043 GCF_026225935.1 Boleophthalmus pectinirostris | reverse complement strand
TATCTCTTCAACTGGATCTGGCGTTTTTACTTTGAGGGCTTCTTTGACATGATTGCCATTGTGGCTGGAGTGGTGCAGACGGTCCTTTACTGTGATTTCTTCTACTTGTATGTTACGAAAGGTAAGTGGAGCACTGCAAGTGTAATTTTCATTATTGACTCGAGGAGGAAATCTTCCAGTTTCTGAACTACAGTTGTTGTGTAATTCTCAAAAATCAACTGAAGCATCACGTCATTTCACACATTTTTGTAGCAAATTGGGTTAGTTTGAATAAAATGACTTTTCTTTTCTTCTTGGAAATATTCAAAGGCATTTTTGTACTCTAAGACCAATTCTGCCTGTTTTTACCAAGAAACCTCAAATTAGCCTTCGCTATGGTAAACTTACAAGTACAGTTGTATTTGTACACAGAAAGGACAACTAAACTAAAATCTTCCAGTGTTTCGGCCTCATGACTGCTAACGTCAGTGAAAATTGAAATTAAATTAAAACTTTGGTCAAAGTTTCTCACACATCTAAGTGAATGTAATACTGAACAGTGTTCTGTTCCTACACTGTGGCTTTTTACAGTTAGATGCGGGGTGACTGTGTGAATCCCATCTTTGAGCCTGAGGCGGGGCACATTCTGTCCACCAACCAGACAGAGCATCATTCACAATTTCATTCAAAAAACACAAGGACATGCAAACCAATAATGATTTGTTACTGATATTTTATCATGCTGCATAGAACTGAATGTCAATATTCAACTTCTTTTGTGTTTTTGTCATATCAGTCTTGAAGGGCAAGAAGCTGAGCCTTCCAGCATAAAAAACAAGTTGAGGAGGTGACGGGACTCCCAGCAGACTCAGGGCGAGCGGAGATGAAATTGTGGGATCTCGTGACCAGCAGCAGGAGGCCTGTGACAGAGCTGCCTCATGGGGAATAACACTAAAGTCTTTTGGATGATTTCAGATGAACTGGTAAATGCCAACCAACGTCAGAGCTGAACGAATCTCGGTCAACCATTGGATTTATTTGTTCAGCGTCTTTGCCTTAACACTTCTTTCATTACTATTCAAATGGGAGAGAAGGCCTCTTCTATTTGCGAGGTGCTTTTTGTTGCTTTTTCCTTTGAATTTTTAAAAATATTCTCGCAAAAATGGTTTTCCATTTGACTTGGCGATGATATGCACAAATGCACAGTTTTGGAGAAGTGGAGTAATATATCAGAGATCAGTGCCTGATAAGATTTATGTTCATTGTTTTTTTTGTCTTTCATTTTATTTCCATTTGCCATATTAATTGTATGCCTAAATTACATCTGTAAAATACTTAAGAGGCCAACAGCAAGTTCATAATTAGAAATAAAATCCCAAAAGTGTCATTTTTAATGCATTACTCCAATGTTTTGTAAAAAAAAAAAAAAAAAAAAAAAAAAAAATATCCAGTGAAAGATGTAACCAAATAAAAATGCCAGCCATTTTTTAATAACATTATCTGTATTGTAACTGTGACAGTCTTATGTGTTGGCATTTAAAAAGATTTAATGTGCCAGTCACATACTGCTGTCAAAACATTTTTCAAATTTCCCTTATTATTAACTGAAATATAACTCTGTCATACTGCTATCAATTGTCCGGCACAGTGGGACTAAAATGTATACAATATATTGACTTTTATTGGGTGTAAGAAGTATGAATATTTGTCTACACCTGACTGGTCATGTAATGTGCAAGCCTCTACTCTCAAGAGATCTTTCATAGGATCATTTCAATTCACTTTTACAGTATTTAGTATCCACTGTCAAGTTTTTTTTATTTGTTTTTGCATGATATCACATTCATTAAAGATTTTTTTTTTTTTTATCATAGATTGTGTGATCACATTTTCTTTATTTTGGATTATGGATACTCACTTTCTTGGAGCATTATCAAGATACTTATTTTTCACATCAGGTTTGGTGGTGGTTTGGAAAGATAAAGACATTACACAAAATGCTACAGTGCATGAGTCAGTGGGAAATATACTGCAGAAAGACATTTCATACATAAAAGAAACGCCCAGGGCATAAAAGGCTAAAAGGACAGTGCCCAAAAAATAATTAACTGGGCTTTTTGTGTTTTTAGGAAAGATCTAAACATGTCATACAGTATAAAAATGTATTTAAAAATAATTTATCAAATAGTTGCTTTTATTTTGTATAATAAATATATGTTTAATAATATAGTAACATGTAATTATATCTTAAAAGAAGGGTCACATTCATTTAAACATTAGTGCATTTTACAGATAAAATAGTCCATCATTAGACATATGCAGGCATCACATTCTTAACACTTTGGTCTGAGTAACTCCACTTGCATCATTTTACAGCCAATGTACGTTGCCCACCAGTTCTCTCACAAACATATTGCACTATAAATGAGTGTTTTTAAAATACATTTAAAGTAACTGTTCATATTGCATAAAATACCATATATTACAACCTATAAAAGATAATAATAGCTTTGTTTCCTAAAATCAAATCAGTTTTGAGAGTCGACTCTCTCCTCTTCAGCAGCTGTGGGCCTGCTTTGCTGAAAGAAATTAAGAAAAAACAATGAATAATGACATATTCTCATACAAAATCTTGAGGCTAAAAATCTGAATTACCGTTGCCTCATGTTGGTAGTAGCCCCTATAAAGGTTCAGAACCATCATATAAAAAGTGCCAAAGATGAAAGAGGCCACCAGTGAGAAGAAGGCGAGTCCTGACAGTGTGAACAGCAGCGTCAGTGCAGCTACAAACAACAGGAACACTGCAAAACATAGTCAGAGTTAGTACAATTTATGACTTAAAATGAAAGAAATAATAAGATAATAATGACAACAATTAATTAGATTATTAATGAAATAAGTGATGAAGTTTTTTTTTAAATAAATATATACATTTGGGCTGGGCAAATAATCAAATTTAATCTAGATTGACATGCTTGGGTGTTTTTGATTGACTACAGTCAATCCTCAGTAAAAGCATGTGGTTTGGGGGAGTACATGAAATTTAATATTTTTTGTTAAATGACATTAATTGTTTGAAATCTTTCTTTTGTTTCTGTTTGTAGAATCAATACTGAATGTCAGTTTACTTTGTTTTTGACAAGAGCAAAGAAATTGAATCGTAAATCAAGATTGCTAAAAATGAGTAAAGAATATACAATATATTTTTTTTGCCACACTGCCCAGCCCTAATATAAATGTATATATTTGATATGGCACTGTGTAATGTTTTAAGTGGAGGGTCCAAAACTTTGTTTTCTCCAAGGAAAAACGAGCCCACAAAGGGTTAGACTTACAATCCCCACGGTGACTCCATTAATTAAGTTATTGCAATAAAATGCTTGTAATTGAATAAATTAAATATAGAGAAGTTTGCCGCAATGTGGAACATTCAAACACTTCAGATGGAACGACATGGAGTGTGTGATGACCCTTTACCCTCAACGAAAACGAAGCCCACTGCTGACATCACCAGAGTCACCAGGGCGAAAACGACAAAAAGCCCAACAGGCAGAACAGCCATGGACGTGAAGAGGAGCACGCTCAGGCCGAAGACGGGATGCTGACGGAGATACTGCCCCAGTCTGGTGTTCAGAAGCCAGGCCACCTTAAACAAACATGCAGGCAGAAAATTATATTAAGTAGAGCAATGTGATAGAACAACTAAATTAATCAGATATTTCTCTCATACTGGTTGTTCATGATTTTATATTTAATTTTATTTTTTCTTATTAAAAACAAATAAAAATGGCATTTCCTGAACATAAACAAAAGACTTTATGATCTGTGCCATTTAACTCAAACACACAGGTCAAACCACATGCTTTTACAGAGGATTGGCTGTGGATCTCTATATTAAAATGACCCAAGCAAGTAATTAACAATTAGAAATGAAAGAAACGATTAGAAATGAAAGAAATGATCTGATAGGGCTGTGCTTAATGGCACAGCTCTATCAGATCAGATTTCTGCTGAGACTGTGATTGCACATGCCATCTGTTTTAAAGGTTCTATATCACCCAAGCCCGACTCTTGGGAGTTTTAAGACATGTTAGAATATTGTTACCTCATCAAAAACAGACCTGTGGTTGTATTTTGTTTCATTCACACAACCCTTTACTATTTACTAGTCAGTCTACATCTGCAAAACTCAAAATACTCTGTTCCACTTTGTGATGTCATGCAGCTGTACTTTTCACCTTTTACCTTTAGGGCAAACAAAATTGGCAATTCCAGGTCTGAAATCATCTAAATGATTATAGTGAAGGTGTGTGTGAATGATTATTTCCATATAAACTCAAAGGAGAATATTTTAATTCAGAACGAACAATTAGTTCGTTCTGAATTAATCGTTCAGTGTATGTCCGGCATTAGACGTAAATATGTTTGTGTGCCCCCTGTCCAATCAGAACCTTTCCTGACCCCCAGATGTTGAGTAGAATTAAATAATGGCGATTTAACTTGTTTTCCATGTAAACCTCAATTCGGAATGATTATTTCCATATAAACTCAAAGGAGAATATTTTAATTCAGAACGAACAATTAATTCAGAATAAAAAAAAAAAAAACTTAAACATGGCCACTATCCCTTTAATATTTGTCATATGTAGTCATGTGACAAGGTTCCCACGGTCTTGGAAATCCTGGAAAAGTCATGGAAATTGAAAATGTCATGGAATTTTGGAAAACTCATGGAATTTTAGTATCTCTCTATCTCTTTTTCTTTCGCATTCTGTTAAGTTCTCATTAGGCTATTATGATTATTTTCGAACGTTTGATCCTTTTGTTTAAAAGAGACGACAATAAATGCACTGACAGTATTTTGAATGTGGCAATTCCAGGTCTGAAATCATCTAAATGATTCTAGTGAAGGTGTGTGGAGTTTAAAACTACAATGGAGAACTTCCTGGATTACCACAAGACATCACAGGGTGGACCAGTTTTTCTTTTGAGAGAAGAACATGCACTGTTTGTGTTAAACATGTGTGAATGAAACAAAACACAACTCAAAGTATGTTTGTGATGAAACAACATTATAACATAGATCAGAAAAGTAATATGGGCCCTTTAAACACTGACATATCTTATTGTATGTCTTTTTTTAAAGTGCAGTTATTAGTATATATATATTTAATTAATAATATTAATTTAATCTTATGTCTGGTTATTCTGTTTATTTTTTAGGTAAAACTGGGGGGAAAGAGATTATGTGGGGCCACCATAGTCTCTTAGATAAAGGAAAATAACTTAGGTTTCTTACCCTGGGGTCTTCACAAAGCTGGTTTAAAAGTGGGCTCAAACTCTGACAAAGTGAATTGCTGCTGCCTTCCATCTTCACTCTTTTAAGACAATTTTTTACCTGTAAAATAAAGAAAAGTCAAGAACATAAATATAACACAAACAAATATAACAGTTGAATAACAAATCTGGTGAACTTCAATGGAAATGTCAAGGTTAAATCAAAAGACAGTGACAGAAGAAGACAGCACAAGAGAAACACAAACCTGGATGTTGGAGCAAAGATCTGAAGAAATGAATTGTGTCCTGCTTCCTCAAGAGCTAAAAAGACACATCACAACACACCTCTTCTGGTTCTTCCCACTCCCTCTTCCTCATTTTTAGAAGTTGAATGTTGCACAGTGTCATCTACTGGCCACACACTGTATTACAATTCATGTTGGTGTGTCAGGTTAAATGAGAACTAAGAATCATTTATTTTCTTGTTGAATCTCGAGAACAATAACTGAAAACTCATTGTTATTGCTGGGTTATAATAAATAGCACAGATGGAGGCAGCTAAAATGAATAGGCCTATTATTAAAATTCTGTATTTCGTTGTAATATAGCAAATTTTAGTATCTAGTAGTCTCTAAAAAAAAAAAAAAAAAAAAAAAAAAAGAATGCAATCAAATCTGAAATCTTCCTGCTGGCAGATGGAGCACAGTCTCTCCGCCAAAGGAATATTATAGGCCATTTGACTGTGTATATTATTAATATTTTAATATGAATAGAGACCAATCGAATAAAAGTTTTGGTCTTTTAGACAGTTGTAGCAAGTTGATATGTTGGAGCATTTTTAGGGTGACCAGAATTTCAAAATAAAAGACTGGGCCTTTTTTTTTTTTTTTTTTTTTTTTGGTGGTTGGTAATAATACAATGGTGAAACGAGTGCGTAATGGAAAAATAATAATAAATAAATAAATAAATAAATAATAATAATAATAATAATAATAATAATAATAATAATAATAATAAACTGTTATGCAGAGACCATTCATTACTAAAATATGAACCTGATTTTTTGTCTTTTACCTAAACAGTTTACAATTTATGTCTCTCTTTACTGTTGGCAGGTACCAGATGGTCAAAAATAGGGGCATCTAGGACATTTATTCTATAAAACCAGGACAAATCACTGATTTTGGATAAACCTGCTGGAACAGGGGACACAGGGCTCAAAACTGGGACTGTCTCTGGTAAATAGGGACATCTGGTCATCCTAACCATTTTGTAATGTCCAAGTGACCGTATAGGCCTAATAACACTGGCTATTGTGTTTGGTGTTTGATGATTTGAACACTTTATGCATGCATAATAATATTCTCTGCTCAGTAACAGTATTGTCTTGTTTTTGTTTCAAGAGAACAGTGTCTAGGAGTCGCCGGTAGATGGCGTAAAAATGCTGCATTTAAGCACATGACAAACTCCTCAACAAGTTCACCAGTCTCCCCTTTTCATGCTTTTTGTAGATGTATGATTGCAACAGCGAGATAAAGACATGAACTGATCAGAATATCAAATGGTTGAACTTCAGCTTTGGTGCTGATTGCTTCTTCACTCGCAGACGGCCGCTTCAGTCACGCACAAATGAAGTTATACCCTGGAGTTTTGTGCAGCGCGGAATGTACACTGCCACCTCTTAAATGTAAGGGAAATGATCCAGTGTAATCTGGTCCATATTAAATACCCCGACTAGAGACTCCTATGGGACCATTGATGACAACTTATTTGACTTCTTGCCGCTGCTGGCCATATAATCTATCACACTCCATTGTATCGAGTAGGGATTTGGTTAGAGCACAGGAGAGACAGCCACCTCTACAGACTGCTAAACATAATGAACTCACTGAACCGAGTAAACTGCAGACTTGTGTACGTGCAAACACAAGGAGTTTCCGTGATTGGATCCTGCTGCTGATACTTTGTGGTGGCCCCTACAGTTACAATGACCGGGGGGCAACGCATTTATCAACACGAACAGAGTGAATATTGTAGCGGTGGTTTTCAGAGTTGGTGATGCTGTCATACTCCCTGTTAGAAGAAAAGTCACAAACGTTAAAGTTGGTCTTTTATATTGGTGATTATAGGCCCTATAGAGCTTGCTATAAGCTAGAGCTACAGAAAGGCCTTAAAATGTTGTAATGTCATGTGAAAACTCACTGCCAGAAGAACAGCAGAGACATCACAGCGTCTCAATAAATCTGGTAGGGCTGATCATCATCTTCATCTATTTTGTGGTTTGTAACCCTCCTGTGCTGCAGTCTGCATATGGCTATAGAGGAGTGTTCACAGGTCAATATCACAGAGGTCAGATTGTGTCATATAGTTATTCATATCATGAGCATGTGTAGCGCTCAGTGTCTGATGTTATGTCTACTATAGCACCTGCTAATTAAACCCCTCAGCAGATTGCAGCGTCCATGATTGATGGGACTTCATCCCATTTCAATTTCCATGCCTTAATCACTGGGAGAAGCCGACAGAGGCGTGAAATGGTGATCTGCTTGTCTGGTCTGCTGCTCCTATTTAATGCTTCTTATCCATGATTACTTTAATCATGTATATTTCACTTTACAAATTAGTTATGTTTCTAAATGAACTATAGTAATCTTTATAGATATTTTTACAAATAAACTGTAGGTACTACACTGCTGTAGACTACTGCAAACAGGCTATTCAAAAGATACAATATTTTGCTCACAAAAAGCTAAAAATAACTAGAATGCTGCACGAGTGTCTTCAGACATGTTGCACCTTGGTGATAATATTTCATTTTGAATTGTTAATTGTTATGGCAATGGTCCTAACTTTTCATCATCCTGAAACCCATGGTGTACCTCTTGCCATAACAGCCTGTATAATGTTTATGTCAACATGGATGGTGAAAATGCATTTCCTTGAGTAATAGATTTTTGGTGCAATATTGGCTTTAATAAAGCATCAGCAAAGACTTAATTCATAATAAACAACTTTATCAAATGCTTCAGGCTTAGTAACAATTTATAATTAAACAGTTAGGGTTAGAGGTTAGGCATTGATTAAGTCTGAATCACTCTTAATAAACTATTTGTTCATTATGAATTAAGTCTTTATCCATGCCATATTATGGCTTAAAGCCGCAGGAAAATCCTCAATAGTGTGGCTTAAAACCTCTCTGTGTGAAATGTTCCAGAGGATCATATTAACTTTCTGTTTCTATGGAATCATGCAGGTGATGTACCACCTCCAAAAAGTCCCATACTGTACCTTTAAGTGTTGTTGTAAAGTGTTACAGGTTTTTGCACTGTGGGGTCACTGAGTTCACCAACAAAAACAAAACATTTGGAAAGTAAATCAAATCTGTACAAATGCTGTAGTTTGTTTCTACTGCTCATTACCTATGCAGCTTTCCTTGGGGACTCCTGTTTTGATGGATGCCTGCTGCTCCCTCCGCTGTGTTTTAATGTTTGAGTTTTGATTTACGATGGTGGGGTGATGCATGGCGAGTGACAGATCCTGAGAAAGTATGGAATAATTGAGAAGGTGTGATGGGATGTCGAGGTCATTATTAAGGGAAGGTGCTAGAGAAACTGGCTGTAGCCATTATTTTGTGCTCCATTCTGAATGTTTCACTGTGGAGAGAGAAAAAGGAGGAAAAGAGGAGTGGACCAGGGAGCGGAGATGAATAGTGTGGTCCATATTTTGACATGGGGGTTTCCTAGCACTCATTAAACCTGTCGCCGTGAACGCGCCACGTGCCGGACTCATTGATCCCAGAAAATGAACCCTTTTCCCTGGTGGTGAAACATGCTTAGAGCTCCATACATTTCCCCTGTATCCATTGTTGGCAAGTTTGGATTTAGCTTAAAAAATAAAAAAAAGGTCAAATATAAAGGCAAATAAATACAGTAAAAACTTAAATGCTAAAGTAACAGACTGTGAGGAAATTAAGAACATTTTAGTTCTCCTTAATCCTTTATCAAAGTTTATTTGTGGCAAGGCAGAAACCATAAGAACTCAAGGTCTAAATGTGAAAAAAAAAAAAAAAATGCTCCAAGTCCCTGAAAAACTGCACAGATCTTATTCAAATGTAGAATAGTTTTGCTGTAGTAACACACATACATAACATCATGAACACTTTTTTATTTTTGTCAAAAAAATTTAAAAACAATGAGCAATGAATAGAGCATTTACCACAAATCTGTAGGGCTGCCAATATTTTAGAGATCTGTTTTGAATTCTCAGTTTTTAGGTCCCTTGCGGTACACTCTCTTAAAGGTGAAGGATTGTTTATTGTTGTTTGACCCTTCCTTCATACTGCTGGGGCTGTGTAACTTTTTAGCCCAAGTCAAAACAAAAACAAAATGAGCAAGCATGATTGCATTGCACTGAAAACTTTTTAGGATGCGTACATTTCTAAATGCTACAAGTGTCTTCAAGTTGAAAATGCTTTGTTCCAACTTGGGATGTCATGAAGTTGTAGTTTTCAAGGTAACAGTTACTTTTTACCTGTAGTTCAGTAGAGATTGGCAATTTCAAGACTAAAAAATGATTCTAGTGAAATCACTGGTTTTGGATAAATCTGATGGGACAGGGGACACAGGGCTCAAAACTGGTACTGTTTTGGGTAAATAGGGATGTCTGGTCACCTAAGCATTTTGTAATGTCCGGGTGACCACATAGGCCTAATAATACTGGCTATTGTGTTGGATAAGTTACTCAATGCCATTTTACAATCATCCTCATCTTTAATGATAACATTTTATGCATGCATAAGAAAATCCTCTGCTCAGTTCTAGTCAGTATACATTTTGTCTCAAGAGAACAATGTCTTTTTACCTGTAGTTCAGTAGAAATCCGCAATTTCAGGACTAAACAAATTATTCTAGTGAAGGTGTATGAAGTTTAAAAGCACAACTGTATTATCTCATGACAGCACAAGATGGAACAGAGGGTTTTCTTTTTTTGCGAGAATACTCAGTCAAAAATGCAGGTATATGTTTTTAACTTATTGTAAATTGTAGTATAATAATACAAAGAAAACAACTTTTGCTCAGTATATTGAGAGGCCGAGGACAAACCGACCATGCCTGGGGACAGATAGCACAATATCCTGTACTCAAACAGTGATGTGGCAGCGGTGAAACAAATCCTTTATAATGCAAACACAATACATTTGTCAGGTGCATCTGTACAACCTGCCACCCACACAGACAGGGACAAAAGAGCTCACGCAGACAGGGCCCATCCTTTCTGTCCCTGTTTGAAGCCATAACCACTTTGAATGGAGCAGTACTTGAGGCACATGAAAGCAGCGATGAGCAGCAGGTAGTACATCTAACGCGCAGGTAATCGAGAGGCCAGAGGACGGAGCACACCGGGTCCACTGAAAAAGGGATTAACATGGATTCATCATCAGCCTGAATCCACAGAAAAGAACAGCATCAAAAACACTTGCTTTATACTGTCAGCTGGGGGGACTCAGCGGGTCAGCGGGTTAAATCATCGTCAACGTCAACATGGAAAACAAGTGAAAATAATAACAACAAAAATCAACAACTATATTTATCAGTTAATTTAAAGATGTATTGTGTAACTTTTCTTGTGGAGAGCATGCCACCTGCTTGTCTCTATTGAGCTTTTATTGCCTGTAATTGTCTACATTACGATATATTAAATGTATTGATCTCCACAGAGTCAAGCAGGACCAGGCTGGTTTACAAGTCAGTTCTGTGGAAAGGTGACCACATAAGAATGTCTTAAAATTAAAGTATTTTTGAGCAATAAAAACATCAGTAATACGATGAGTATATTGCCTTAAATGTTACATACTGCACCTTTAGGTAAATACAAAAACTGAAATCAGACAACAACATCAGGCTCTAGAGGTGACTGCTCTGTGCCATTTAGGAAAAGTGCTTTTGGACAACTCTCTTTTGCTTATTGAACAGGTCAAACATGGAATACAGTGCCTACTCATATACAAGAGCTTTCAACGCTGGCAGCATTTTCTAAAGCTTTAAAAACATGGTTGTTATGTACTTTTGTGCGATTGTTGTTGTACATTTCCCTGTCCTGTAGATGATTTCACATAATCCTGCTGAGGGACTGAAGATGGAAATTTGCCACGTTCACTATAATCTTTACATATTCACATTTTAAATGTTCATTAATATGTGCAGTCTCTTTACAAATAAGAAATAAGAAAATAAGAAACTGATTAAAGATGCACTATGTAACTTATGGTTGAAGGTTCTGCTCCCTGTGTCACTCTCCATGGAGATGTTTTATTTATGGCAATAATATCTCCATGGAGACAAGCAGGTGCCAATTTACAGGTCAAATCTGTGGAGATGATGTGACCTTATTTCACCTGGTACACTGACTTGCTTCCAGGGTACAATGATATAAATGGGCTTAATCAAAAATGTCTTTATTACATGGCTGTGAAAGTAAATGGACGGTTTGCCTCAAAGACTAAAACTGAGGAAATATGTCGTAGCATAGGAATAGATTATAAATCAATAAATTACACCATTTTTGGAGAGACTTTTTCATGGTTTTGTTTACGATAATTAGAAGATAATTAAAAGGTCATTAAAACAGTCAACTTATTCTGAGAGTTCCAAATAAATGTACTGTGAATGGTTAAACCCAAAAAAGATTTGACCAGTAAGAGGAGTGGGAAGAGGAAAGAGAACAAACTCTGAATCACAATTTAACAATCTCTCCTTTCTGGCACGTTCATGCATTCTGTTGGAGGGCTTATAATGTTGACAGAGATAATGTAACATTGTGCTTGGTGTACTTTGTTGCTCCACATGTATCAAGCCCAGAGATGTGTATCTTGCTTAGTTCTTGTATGTCTTTTTAGCTGTTCATTTTGCAGATGTCATTTGGAGCGGCGCTGGGCTAAACCTCAGTGTGAGTGTTAAACATGAGGTGTCACTAAACTCACACAGACTCAATCAATGGTCTGTTGGGACAACCTTGGGTCCAAAATCAATGGAGCTGTTTCTTGTAGATAGAGTCATACCACAACAGAGTTCAACATTTGTGATAGTCTTGACATGTGCAGATTTCACTTTTCATGGTTTATCCAGCATTGTTCATTGCTGACTCACTGTTGAACATTGTTTTAATTGTGATATTTCATTCTCAAGTAATAGAAATAAAAGTAATTCTACTCTGATTGTTGAGCAGAACAAACTCATATGGTTGCAAGCCATTGGCACACGTTAATAGGAGGGTAAAATATCAACAAATTAAGATATGACTTTTGCAGTCGCACAGTTGAGGACCTTTAACTAACATGAAGTTTTAACATGTTTCTCAGACACATGTTTCTGAGCCTGATGCATCCATCGTTGTTATTACAGCAGCATATTGGCGCTGACAGTGCTCTCACACACTCAGAGTTTGCAGTATATTAAGTGTCTTATCTGTTGCACCATTTAATGGTTTTCTTTTCAGCGATTCATGAGGTTTGACAGCACATTTATCACACTGCTCTGGTTTAGAAAACACACCGTGATGTGTCTCTGCTCTGTCAGGTAGAAACATGTCATTAGTGATGAACCATATCTTACAAAGCCAACTTTTACATTTTCTTCTTCAAGACAGGAGCAGGTAATTGGTTGATGGATAGACGATAAAAGTGCACAGCTCATTGCTGTCACTAAAGCAGCTGGACTGAAGTGACCATTTATTGTATAACTTTAGTTTGTAATACACCGTATTTGTATTGCACTGGTATGTGCCAGAAAGTCTGGACCCTTTTGGGGAACAATATTGTATAATTTTAAGTTAATATCATTTTCTTGGTTCACAAATAATCGTACTTAAACAAAGGAGCCCTCATTGACTTATGTACCCGTGCTTTGCTGGAGACATGGCGCTCCGCCTGACATAAGCTGCATGTGAATAGCAAGATTAGCATAACACGAAAACAAAGAGGGAACAGTTTGGAATCCATAAATATGCTCTACATCACCTAAGGTTTTTGTCACTTTTTATTTTTTGTACAATCTGCCTCTTATTCAGAGAGATCAGAGCATAGACACCTAATGAAACTATAGGCTACCTCTTCTTACAGCAACAAATGTGTGTTTCAAATGTCTGATGAATTCTGATTAAAGTAACATAAAAAACTAAAGTTTCAAGCTTTAGTATTATCTAAAAGTGTAGTGACCTCTGATGACTAGAGCTGATTGCAGACAAAATGAAAAATAGATAGATGCACTCATGTAAAATTCACCATGCCAACAATCAAATGATAAAGTTAAAATTGATAATATTATTAAAACAAAAAATACATAATTTCCATGGTGACAGAATGTGTATTCACCTTATGTCTGTTGCAGATACACTGTATACACGTCTAAAGATATTTTCTGTTTAAATGAAACAACAAGAGCTCAATCTGCAGATATAGCTTTATTTATTTTCTTCATCAAAAATATTCATATAAGCAAATACTCTTCAGTTTACCATTTCACATCACAGCAGTAAATACGTGTTAAAACACTCAGTACATTCATTTTAAAATAAATATGCAAGCCAACAGTACACAGCTTGTACAATCAAAAGAAACACTGCCAATGGGGAAAGGTAAACAACTTCTTCCAAAGTGTATCAAAAATCACAATCTGAAAAATATCAGCAGCACAAGCGCATGTTACATTCAATAATACATGATCTCTATACTCTGCTGATATGTTAATTCTGACTACATTTGCAAAGTCATATACAGCTACTATGGCACAAAGATTTGTAAAGCTTCGTTCTAACACTTCAGTGGCTGTAAAAGGCATGTCCCAACACTGAAACTGAAAATCCACAAACAGAAATGGAGACACCTGAAAAATTGTAAAGATTAAAACATGTGTCAGTTGTTTGTTATCTGCATGTGAGGAAAACAAATGGAAATGTGTTAAATATTACAATATTCACAGGTGTTCATTACTTTAAAGGTACAGCATGTGACTTTCTGGAAGTGACAGGTGGAGGTTTCAGTGCAATAAGCAAAACCAAACAGGACAAGTTACATACTGTGGCTTTAATGTGATTCATGCATTTATAAATGAATAAATAAATAAATAAATACAAATGTTGAGTGCTTATTTAGAAACAGAAAATTTAAAAAAGTATTTAATATGCATACGTTTCTTTCACTTTTTGTTTTGTTTTTGTTGTTGAGATTTGTCCTTCAGGGCCACCATACAATATCTGACTAGAGTATATAGAGAGACTGAGAGGAGACAGTGCTGCTCAGATTGATTCCTATCTTTTAATATCAGACTCAATGCAATATTGATCTGAGACATTTCCTTCTCCTATATACTGTACACTCCTGCTACAATCCCAGGCGGGGGTGGGGGTCTGGGGGGGTGGCGGCGGTGGTGGGGGTGTGGGATTGGTGGGGGACTCACGTGGAGAGAGAGGAGACACCTGCATGTGATGGGCGCTGCTGTTTGGGTTTCTCTGCACACCTCGCTCTCATCTCTGGAGGCCGCGGACAGCAGACCCAGCCGTTTGCCACCAATCGAAAAGGCCACATTATCATGAGTCACCATCAACCAGGGTCAAACTACAAAACGAACGTCATGGCAACGATTGATATGAACAAGTCACTTCACCGCTCGCAGGCGTGATGATCCAAATCCAATCATTACCTCCTAAAGACATGTCTGATTGTATTTTATAAGTGAAGGTGGAACATATTGGGGATGAAGTGATTATCTATTCTTTCCGATGACATTAAACGTGCACTGTGTAACATTAAACAGTTCTACCTTACATTTATTCAATTACAGGTGGTGTTATAGCTCAAACATACTTAGAAAAACAGGCATTGACTGTGAGAGGGGTTGCCTCTCCACAGATCTGACCTGTAAGGTAGAAAGGTTTAATGCCCCACTGTGAAACATTCGAGACAAAGGAATAACATCTATATGGAGAAAAGTAAAGGGAAAGCTAAGGATCAAATCATAAAATAATAGCTGCAAATGAGAATTAACGGTATATGTAGGCTGGCCATACGAAACAAAAACACTCTGAAGCACACAGAGGACATCTGTAAAATTAACTAAGCAAGTGCATTTGACATAAAGTGGTACAAAACGAGGTCAGTGGGAGGGGCTTGGGCGGAAGAGCAGGTGGCGATCTGTACTCCCTAATCCATTCAGTAATTCAGAAGAAATCAATTGATCTGTCGTAGAGAAATAGACATTTAGCGTGGAGGAACCATCCAGACGAGTAGTACTAAGTAGTAGTAAACCATTACAATGTATGCAATTTAAATATTTTTTATGCACAAAAAAAAATATTTGATCTGTTGGTCATTGTGAAATAGACATGGGAAGAGTATATGGAGTAAGAAAACTTCCACAAATATTCGTGTGTGTAGGACAGAAATTTGTGCGTATTTGGCTGTAGGTGAGCATAAAATAAATATTCATAAACTCTCAAATGAGTCCACCCGTACATTAAATGTATCTGGTGTATTTTATCCATCAGAATACAAATTGAAAAGTTACGACATCAAGAATTACAATCGCAAAATGAAAATTTACGATTATGCTTTTTTAGTTTGAATACGAATTCACAAATGCGACTTTACTGTCAAAAATACGTCATCACTTCACAGACATTATTTATTGCGCAGAAGAAACAAAATCGATGAATCAGGACTGAACCAGGTCTAAAACAGGGCTAAACCAGAACTAAATCAGGACTAAACCAGGACTAAATCAGATCTAAACCAGGACTAATCTTGGACCTGAGAGAGAGAGAATCCCAAGCCCATGGAGCAAGGTGTCCAAAAAGCGCGATTGGGCGATGGCTGCGTTTAGCCCCGTGGGGCGTGGAGCTCTGAGCCAGTCCATTCACCTGCGGTCACCCCACAGTCTACAAGGGCGCACCTCCAGGCCCATTCCAACAGTTAGTCCTGGTGCAGTCCTGGTTTCGTCTTCTTGGTTCAGTCCTGGTTCGCTCTGTATGCGGCGCAAAAGTGCAGCATCTCTATCGATGTTTCTTCTGCTCAAAAAGTAATGCCTGTGAAGTGATGATGTATTTTTTACAGTAAAGTTGCGTTTGTGAACGTATTCGTACTGAAGAAAGGGCAATCTTAAATTTTCATTTCGTGATTGAAATTCTTGATGTTGTAACTTTTCAGGTCGTATTTTGATGGATAAAATACACTCAATACATTTAATGTACTCTCATTCGAGAGTTTACAAATATTTATTTTATGCTCAACTACAGCCAAATATGCACAAATTTCTATCTTATGCACACGAATATTTATGAAAGCCTTCTTACTCCATATAGAGCAGCCATCATGTCATCTTAACACATCTTGTATTGAGTGATGTCTCCAACTATGCGGGTTAACTCTAGCTCTCTAAATTAAGCTCTACACATTTGTCCATCTAGAAAGGCTCTTGAATATTAGAAGCTGATTGGGCGAACCCTCACAAGAGCAGAACAAGCCAGCAAATCTTTTTTATTTTTTCTAGTTGAGAGAAAAGTATGTTTTAAAAATGTAAAGTATGTCCGTTGGTGTCACTATGTTTGTTTTGGTTTGTTTAGGAGCTTCACATTTAGCTTCCGCCCAAACCACAATGCTGCCCTGTGACTGAACCAGTCTCTGAACCCTGGTGGATTGAACAGTGGGAGCCTGACTAGATTTTCATGAGTTTGTGAACCCTTTAAAATCACCATATGTTTAGTGAAGATAAAACAAAATATATTTCTAAAGGTTTTTATAGCTGTACAGTGCATAAAACGATTACGCCATTTTCTGTTGGCCACTTTAACTGATAATAAACATCATGCCAGCACTGGAGTTACTTCCTCAGTCTCCCTAAAAAGCTAAAGGTTTAAAAAGTACATTCATTTATTCTCTATATATTTTATGTCATCGCAAACCATTAATAGCTATCAGAGGACTATCTACAGTCAGCAGACATTTCCTCTTCCTAAAACTGGACATGTGATAACTACATAACACCGAGGAGACATGGGACCTCAAATATAGTTTTTGTAACACTGTAACAGTCAAGTGTACCATAAATATCTAACATCAAAAATCTGATACTGGAGATGTTTAATGATAAGAATGCAGTTGAGGCTTCTGCATACTGGCCATTGGCTATAGTCAGTTTGCTGGGGTAAGGGCAGTGGACTTGTGGATTAGCCCTGACCCCGGCACAAAGACACACATGTTCAATGCTCTTCACTTGGCAGCGCTGGTCCAAGCAGAGACCAAAATGAAACCATGAGGCGAGCCTTGCTCAAGATATCATTGGTGGTGCATCAAAAATTAGCACCAATCAATTTGTATTATTACTGTACATACTGTTATGGGTGTCTTCGTCAATGTGGACTGAGAAGAAGTGCTCTTTGAGGCAACAGTCTTTTACAGTAGTTGATTTTTTTTGCACAACAGAAAGAATCTCTTGAGGACTGCTGCTTAATAAAACTTTTTTTCATGTTTGCCAAAGACAAAGACTTTTCCCCCTCACACTGCTGTTCGGCACCAGCTGAAGTCTCGCCGCTGTGCTCTCTGGGCTGGCTGACATTTCCAAGCCTCAAAGAGGGATTGTGGGTAAAGCTGGTCGCCAAGGAGACAACCCCATTATTTTCTACCTGTGGTGAAAGTGGGGTAGAGCCTCACGAGGAAATGCAGATGGGCTTCCCGTTTTTATCATACTGGTACACTAACATTTTAATGCAGTGGGAGTTGGCTGGAGAGATCCAAGGGCTGCTCGTTATGGAGAAGTTGTGGCTAGCGTAAAATGGCGGCGGTTGCTTTCGGCAGTGGACCAGGGCCCGCAGCACGTTGGCTGCCATACCCCGAAATCGTTTACTGATGAAGCAGTACAGGAAAAAGTTCACCCCGGTGTTGAGCAGTGCCAACATGTTCGCCAGATCAGTAAGCAGGTGTAGAAGCTGGCTAGCCCCCTGAGAGGCGGGAGGGGGTGAGTAGAAGTGGTACAAGATCATGAGGGTACGTGGCGCCCATAAAACTGCAAAGATGGAGGTGATGGCGAGCAGGATGGCGGTGGTCTTTCCGGTGGAGTAGCCACGGAGGCGGAAACAGTTGCGTCTGCGGCGGAGTTTGCGCACGATAACAGCGTTGAGGGTGAAGAAGACGGTGCAGGGCAGGAGGTAGACAGTGGTGCAATGGGCCCAAACCAGAACATGCTGAGCTGCAGTTCTCCCTGTTACATCCCCCCCAACCACACCCCCCGTCCCGTACAGACTGTGCCACAGCTCAGGCCACCAGTAATAAGGCGCCGCCGACAGCAAGCACCCAACGTACACCGCAAATATGACCCGGCGTGTACGGGCGGGGTATGAGACCGTGTGGTATCGCAACGGGTGACACACGGCGATATATCGGTCGACGGTGAGAGGGACGGTGATCCAAATGGAGGTGTGGATGGAGGAGAACTCAAGCACTTGCACTGCGCTGTTAAGTGAAGGGGGCAAAGGCGTGGCCAAAATAAAATCTTCCAAAATAAAGTCCACAAAAACAATGAGTAGCAGCACCAAGATGTCAGCCGCTGCCAGGGCCAAGAGATAGTTGTAGGAGGACTTCTGACGACGCAGCACCAGCTGGGACAAGATCACCACTGTCAGGATGTTGGCTGGAGAAGAAAAGGAGAAAAAAATTTAGTGATTGTTAATAAAATACAAAAATAATGAAATGAGTTACACTGCAGGTAGGTATGCATGCATATTTAGCCAAGTTTATATCTTTGAATAATGACTTGCCCCTACTACTTCTTCTTGTTTTGGTTTAATCTTGGTTTGGTTCTTACTTTTTATATTGCCGAGGTTGGTACCTGTAAAACCTATGTTACTCTCCTATCCCTGTTCCAGTATTTCATATATATTATGTTGTACTAGGAACTGAACATTGCTCCGCTTTGCACCGGTCCAGGAGGGATTCTGAGATCTTAGGCTCACACATGACTCATCCCACAGTGACCTATATGCTTTAGGTGGACGAGCAAGGTTTCCTCGCTCACGTGGACAATATAGTCCCATTATGTCTTTTTTGGATTGTTCGATCTTTTCTCTCTACCGTTAAATCTTCTTGTGTGCAATTTAGACTCAAATTATTCCAACAAGGACCGCTTTGTGCACTGGTTTTTAGGAGCAGGTGGGAGCAAGCGTGATTATACCTCTTCGTGTTTTATGATTTAGTCTTGTAATCACCAACAAAATGACTCAGGGTGTCTCCTATCGTGAGTGCAGAAAATTGATGCAATTAAACAATACCTAAATTTAACAGAATTTTACTTAGCTTTGATTGCGTGCTAAATTTACAACACATTTCCTGAATTAGAAAAGGCCAAGTGCATGACCATATCTCACACAGAACAAATCAGAGGTCTAATTTTACATCCCAGTGGGGGTCTGGGTGCTGCACAGTGGTTCCCTACTGCTCCTGACAGGTCCACTTAGCAGCAGGGGTGGACAGTATGCCAAAAACATATATCACCATTTTCTTGGGGCCAGGTCATGTTTTTTGTTGTTGTTTTTTTTGTTTTTTAACACAATTTAGATGAATGTTAATAGTGCCTTAAACAGGTAACATGGCTACTTATTTTGAAAGCTCATATGATTGGTTAATTCTACAGGTGTAACGATATCTCACAATACGATATCATCACGGTATGAACCTCACGGTACGATATTTATTGCAATATCATGGGAAAGCTCACAATATGGTGGGGAGGCTCACGATTAGGGATGTAACAATATCCAAATCTCTTGGTACGATGTTTTCACGATATACATCTCATGGTATATTTATTGCGATATTTTGTAGATTCTCACAAAACTGTTAATATGCATTTTTTTCCTCTTAAAATGCCTTTACAAGACTTAATCCAAAGAACTAAGACTTAAAAATGCTTAGAACTGTTATTTCTTCTTGTAGTCTACACTGAAATGGAGCACAGGATCATGTAGTTCCCTTTGTCTTTTTTTTTAGCTATTGCTGCACCATAACTCTTAATTTAAGCAAAGAGACTTGTAATTCGATATATTGTGATGGTCCACGATATTATTGTGAGAATTTTGAAGATATGATATCATGATATTTCAGTTATTGTTACATCCCACGTTAATTTCATCTGTAACTCACTCAGAGCCTTAAAGAAACTGACCAAAAGGAGAAGTGGGTAGGGAAAGTGTGTTTTATCATATAATGGCATTAAAAATCCTATATTTCACAAAATTTACTCTTGTTTGCCATGTTGCAGTGCTTTTACCTCATCAAAAACATACCTGGAGTTGTGTTTTGTTTCCTTCAGACATGTTTGAGTAATCCTTTATTATTAATCAGTGGTACTTTGGTATGCAGTGGTATTTTTCAAGTTAACAGTTATTTTATTTATTTATTTTATATGTTTATTTTTTTCATTCATATAGTATAAAAAGACACCAACAGTGTCACAACATCAAATCTACAAGAAATGAATGAAAAGGAGCAGAAAGAAGAGCAATCTTATGTTATCTGTCCCCTTTCCCCTTTTCCAGACAACACATCAACACCGATGGTTACTAAACATTTCAAAACAATACATTTTAGTTCAGGCACAATTATTAATCAATTGCAAACAGAAATCTTCACTATTATGCACAGCAACTTAGTTTCCTTTTTCATATAAACACATTGCATTTCATTTGATATGTTTTTTAAATGCCATCATTGTACTTCATTCTTTTATATCTTTGTCAAGACTATTCCATAAGTTAACTCCTTTCACAGCGATGCTTCACTCCATAACCTTGGTTCTGGTTCTAGTGGCTTGTTCTCAAACAGTCTTTGAATATTTACAAGTAATACATTGCACTTTGCTTTATACATGACTCTAAGGAGACTTAAGTCAACAATATCATTCATTTTCAACACTTTAAGTAGAACAAATAATGGGTTGGAAGGCTCTCTACAATAACTGTTGGTGATAATTCTTTTTTATAAAATAAATAATGGCTGTAGGTAAGTTTTACTAGCCTTTCACTTCGTGGAAACTGTGTAACCTTGCAGCGTTAGAATTCGTTCGCTAGATGGTAGGCAGCTACTTTTTTTCATTTAACCATTAACTATTTGGTTGGTTAGGGCAATAATATTTTTGCCCTTGATAAAATTCACCGAACATTATCTTTGTTCCGGCGTTAAATCCTCGATCTCGGGAATTGTTGCCAACGCAGTATGTATGTCTCTTCACTGATTGGCTCGTGCCTGAACTCGCACTTCCGGGGGTTTTTGCGAACCCTCTAGTGTATTCTGATTCCTGACCTAGTCGCTGGAGAGAAATGAAATTGAGCGGATGTGGTGCCAACCTGGCTAAAGTTTTACATGTTGACCCCCACATTTCTACACAGTACATCAGATACGGTGCAATTATAGAGTTTTACAAGGTTAATAATGCTGCACTATTTAGTGAGAACTTTACTTTATGCAGCACAGCAATTGCTTTGTAAAGATTTTGTGTCATTTATATTATTGTTTTATATTTATATTGTTACCTTTGAAGGATGGGTCAAATACAGAGGAACAATTTAACTATGACAACATAAAAGACAACTAGCTGAAATTCCCGATGTGGTGTTAGGAGGCTGCATCTCTGAGAGCCATGCACTCATCTGATTTGTGTGCTCTCAGTGTGGTCTTGCCCTGTGGTAATAGATCTGGGATTGGATTAAATATGGCAGCTTGAAGTCTGCTCCATCACACTTCACAGCCTCGGCCCCTATCAGCTGATTACAAATTACAAAGCTGGCTCCAGTTAATGACTAAAGATGTCCTTGGTAGACGGCGCACATACAAGAGAACGCACACACTGTCACGCCAGCGTCACTTACAATGCAAATCATCAGGCATGCTGCAATTAATTAACAAACAATTGATCTATAAAATGTCAAAGCAGAGGATAAAAAGGCAGCTTAATCTACATGAGCCAATCAGGTTTGAGGTGTCTCTCTGTAACCGAAATGATTATATAGATTAATAATAATTGATAATTGATCATAACAATTCAGTGCTATAACTCACTCTTGGCTAATTACATTTTGTGTAGTGATGTGATGTTCGTGAGCAAATAGGCTCTTTTGAAAAGTCCCTTAACCTGAATAGTTGGATTCGAATTAATTTTTTCCTGATTAACCAAGATAAGAATCAGCACAGAAGCAAAGTAGGCAACAGCAGTGAGAGATTTGTACACAAAACACATATTTGGCATCTTAATAACAATTTGTTTTTAAATTATTATTATTTTATTGCAACATTTTATTTTGAATTTCATTATTTCAAGGGTAAACACACTCTCAGAATCATTTTAAACAAATCTGAGCCTTGGCAAATCCTCTCTGATTAGTTTGTACCTAATGAGTTCTCACATTGGCTTCTGTCATTTAATTAAATATACAAAGAGCCAGACTTTTGAATGGCTCTTTGACATGAATGGATCCAAAAGATTTGAATCCCACAAATGAGTCGAAAGTCCCATCACTAATTTTGTGTTTATTTCAGTATAAATTTAATGGAGAAGGTTATATGTGCTGGGTCAGAGCGGGAACAGAAATAGCAATCCAACTGCAGCTGTAAGAAGAGGTCCCAGGATCATTAGCCTCACTGTGAGAAAAAAAAACATCTAATTTTGTATATAATAAGATACAAATTTGACATTGTGTTAAAAAAATACTAGTCCCTTGTCAGAGCATGTTAAAAGGCCAGAGGTGAAGCCAGTTCTCCATCAGTCAGACTCATTTGTGCACCATTATAAGATATAACCTGTGACCAGTTTAGCTTTTGTCACAATCCCAAAAGCGGAATGACTACTTTAGTGAAAAAGCAGCTCAAGCACTCCTTTCACTCTCGTTTTGTTTCTCATTTGGGGTAGTCATCAATCGTCTTTGTCCTTGAAGTGGATCTTATCACTGCATGTGCATATCCAAAAGCAATGGATAAATACAAAAAATCTTTGCTGCTGAGTGTAGGCCTGTCATGACAACAAATACATCGCAGAATGAAGAAATAATTAACCAAAGAAGCCCTCTGCAGCTCAAATCTTATTATAGGCTGGCAAAAATAACCCAAATCTCCCCACTTTTACAAAGAAAATGTACACAAAATAAATATTGAACCCCAAAATATATGGTTTCAGCTTTCTTATATTGAACGTCAGTATAGTGAATATTATGCCAGGCTTAGTTGTGTGTTTTAACATAATGTCTATAAAATGAGAATGTATTTCATTTGTCACATTGGACATTTTAAAAGTGCGCCTTAACAAATTAGTCCTAAGTAATTTTTCCACGTAATTTTGATCCATATTTAAATTGACAAAATTAAAGGGCCCATATTTCACTATTTTATGTTATGATGTTGTGTCCTCATCAAAAACATACCTGGAATTCAGTCAGTTTTGCATAATATGAGACCTTTGCTCTAATTAAATTATCATTCTTATCTAATAATATTGCACTAAGTAACTTTTCTACCACCTGCTGGTCTTGTAGGGAAATGTTATTGTTCTGCTTGAAATGTTCCACAGTTGAACTTGCAGCAAAGAGCTTCCTAATTACACAGGCTTGTGGGTTGAGCCTTGTACCTCTTGTGTGGGGTTGTACTCCTAATCACAAGGAGGGTTTGCATAGGCAGCATTCACATAAACACATAAAACCACCCCAGGCATGTTTTGACAAGGAAACAGCATTATAACATGATAGAAAGCGCCAAAAAGTTGATTTAGAGTAATATCTGCAGCCTATAGAGTGCAATCCTATTCCTCATTTTTACATCCATGCAGTGCTGTAAATAAAGAACGTAGCAGGCTGCTGGTTATCACTGCTGAGGTATTATTTTGTTTGGGCTTTCCTGGGAGGGAAGGGGCTTTCTACTGACAGACAAAAGGCATCTACAGTGAGCTTGACATTTCCATTTAGTTGCTGCCCGTGCGGACTGTGCCACCCATTCGTTTCAATTGACTCCTTCGCTTTCTGTGCTCTCAGAGGCTGACATATTGACAGATGCAAGGCAGGGGTTAGCAGTGGCTATATGCACCTCCCTCTATGTGGGCATCCTCCATTGTTCAAAACAGCGGGGGCAAAAAGAAATGCCATTTTTACTTTCAATATAAAGTTCTGTTTTGGATTAATGTGAAAAGTTGTGTTAGACTTAGCTAAACTTTATTGATCCACAAGGGAAATTAAAAGCTCACAGATGGGAGCAAGTCTCAACAAGCAGACAAACCAATACCGATATAACATTCGCTCGGTGTGGGAATAATGGATGATAAACTTGTTTGTGCTTGTTTGGATATATCTGGATACAAGTTCATATTTTATCTTCGAAACTGAATATACAGGAAAATATGGATATATATATATATTTTTTTTTTACCAGGGCTCATCACAAATCACAAAAATTATGAATTCAAACAGGTGAAGTGACATGTGAGATATGAAAACTGTGTCAGAAGGTTAACTTTAAAAGGTCCTGTATGAGATTTTGAACTTATGAGGCAGAGGTGGGGGGGCTTTGTGTTGCGCACCACTGGAGTGGACCCAAAAAAGGACTCAAAACAAGGACAAAAATGCAAAAGTAACAGGGTTTATTAACCAGGGTGGACAGGCGGTGAAGAGATGAGGAGCCAGCTGCCGGGATGCAGGAGTCTTCAATGGCGGGAACTAGGAATACAAAAAAATGGCGGGAACTAGGAGTACAAAAAATGCAGGCAAGTATACAGCGAGCGAGGGGAAAAAAAAAAAAAAAAAAAAAAAAAAATCAAAAATCAAAAACTGAGCCAACAGTGGCAGGGACTAGTTGGAAACATCCAAAGACTCCAGATGTAAAGGTGAAATTTCAGAAGGCTGCAGTGACGAGTCTGGAAAATTCAGGAATGTGGAGGACTGCAAAGAAGGCGAGACAGTGTGTAGTGAGGATCTCAGGTGAGGAGCAAAAACCTGCTTAATGGAGTCCAGGCGATGAGCAGGAAGCAGCTGCTGTGCTGACATCACAGGAAGGTGCTGAGGAACAGGTAGCCCCAGACGGAGAACTATGTCCAGCGGTGACACGGAGGCAAGAAGTAAGGAAACCACCCCAGACGGAGATACTTGTCTGGCGGTGGCTCAGGGCACAAGGAAGGTCAACACAGGGCAGCAAGTGTTCATCAGGGTTCAACAGGGACCAGGTCTGATAGAGTTGGACACTCAAGTGAGGATCCATGTGCAGGAGTTGGTCTGGGAGTAAACTCCAGGTGTCAGAGGTGCAGTTTGCAGAGTCCAGTCTTGGTTGGTTCTTTCTGTCAAGTCTATTGTCGTGCTTCCCCAGTAATTGACCTTGATTGGAGAAAGCGTGGAACAAAGGATTTGAGTCTGTTGGGTACATGTTTTGGCCAGATTGTTCTGTTACGTGCCACTGGAGTGGACCCAAAAAAGGACTCGAAACAAGGACAAAAATGCAAAAGTAACAGGGTTTATTAACCAGGGTGGACAGGCGGTGGAGAGATGAGGAGTCAGCTGCTGGGATGCAGGAGTCTTCAATGGCGGGAACTAGGAGTACAAAAAATGCAGGTAAGTATACAGCGAGCGAGGAAAAAAATCTAAAACTGAGCCGACAGGGAAATCACCATCTGGTAGATGAAACAAAGGAGAGCTGGGCCTTTGTAGCAGGCTTGATTGCAGATGGTGTTCAGGTGCTCCCAGCAGACTCCGCCCACATCCACACCCAGAAGACTCAGGACAAGCAGGGGCGTGGCACTTTGACTTGATAAAATTTGGACTTGGACTTGAAGGTCACTAGCTTGGGACTTGACTCTAACTTGAGGCCTGTGACTTGAGAAGACTTGAAAAGCACTTTTAAATCTGAATTATTTCTATTCTGACTCACTCTGTGATTCACTCTAAGATTCACGTCAAGACGTTTAAAATTGAAAAATTAACTAAATACATTTCCACAACTCTTACATACTCTATAATACTCATATATAAATATACTATGATTTTTAAGTACAATTTATCTTAAAATTCATGTAAAATGCAAAAATCTAAAGACTTGAAATGACTTGAAGCTCAAAGCAGACGACGTGGACTTATGGGCTAGTGACTTGCTTGTCTTTGACTTGGGACTTGACACGGATTGAGGTCAAAGACTTAGGACTTACTTGAGACTTGCAAAACAACGACTTGGTCCCACCTGTACTATGAGGTAATAGGTTAGCTCCGCCCACTTAGTCCCTTCTCTCATTCTCATGTTCCAATAATAATAGAGAAACAACTATTATCCTAAATAATTTTTCCACGTAATTCTCATCCATATTGAAATTGACAAAATTAAAGGGCCCATATTACGCTATTTTATGTTATAATGTGTCCTCATCAAAAACATGCCTAGAATAAAATTAGTTTTGCGTGAGACCTTTGATGTAAGAGAATTTAAGTAATTTATCTTCCACGTACATCTCAGTTTAACATTGACACACAAGAGCCATATTTACACCATGATCTTCCCTTGGCATACCATGGGCATACCACTATCTAAATTGTGGCATATTGCTGTTTAACCGGTGTCTAATGGCCTTCATAGTCTCACCACTTGCTTTATAAACCTCCTCCTCCAGAAGCATAGTCAAAGGGGCTTGAACACTCAAAGATCATGCTATGTTCTCTTTTGAAATCGTACTATGTAGACTTTTGTATGAGGTTGTATGACAGGCAAGCTGACACACCATGATGACCAGTGCAGCACATTCATACTGCCTGTTAGAAATATATTTTGTATTTAAAATGTGAAGTTGTATTGCTTTTCTATATGAGAAGTGGTCACAAAAATATACTGCTTGCTTCCATATAATGAATCCATGAGTCAGAGCCACAGGGAGCCTCGGTGGAGCATATCGGCAAAATAACCGTCTTGAACCATCTAAGAGCAGAGGAAATGCACCAAATGACCATAATGTGACTGTGTGATTGCTTCTGTTTGTGTGTCTATTATTATACCTCTGCTTTCTGTTTGGTCCCTCACCTCTGCTCCTCTAAGACAATGAGGAGGAAGGGGGGGCATTGACGTTGTTTGGTGGGGCACATTCAAGGCATAGTGTTCTCGCCAAGATGCAACAAGGCTGAGTCATCCAACACTTTGAGAGCTCATCTTAACCTGTTAACCTGCAGGGCGTTTCAACACCTCCTCACTCTCTCTCCAAATGTGTGTGCTGTTGAATAGATCAGAGAGATGGAGCAGCTGTCCACAAATATGAAGTTACAAGAAGAAAAGACGGTGTTAACATCATCATTTAGACTAAAACCCAAAGTCAAAATGTGTCCTTTTGTTAATCTGGTTTTACGGCGACTGGCACTCAGCATATTAGGAGCTGTGATGGAGTGTGAACCAGAGCTATCGAATTCCTCATCATAAAAAAGAAAAAGTAAAAAAAGGTGTCTGAAATATGTTTGAAATGTGTTAGTGCCAATACTAAATGAATAATAATGAAAAAATAATATATGTGAGAATATATGCGATTCTCTTTTGCTGTTATACTCGGAGTTACGACAAATCAAACATTCCCTCACATACAACTGCACAGTGAAGCCAATCCTCATATTATTACGTATATAAAATGTTTATTTCAAGATATTTATGTCTTTTATCTGGTCTCCTCGCCAGTAAGAAGTAAAAGAGGATGTTCACTGGTCATTAAGGTTTTTCCCAGAGACACATAACTTTAGAAATTTCAATTGAAATTTGTTTAGTTGTTAGCTCAAATGCCACTTTCACATGTAGGGCTGCTTGATTATGGAAAAAATCATTATCACAATTATTTTGGTCAATATTGAAATCATGATTATTTAAATCATTATTTTTTAGTTACACGATGCATTTTTTCTAGCCAGGTTGGTGCCACCTAGTGCCTCTGCTCAATTTCATTTCTCTCCAGCGACTAGGTCAGGAAACAGAATACACTAAACGGTTTGCAAAAATTCGGGAAGTTGTAAACTGCACACCGGCCAATCAGTGAAGAGCTGTGAAGCCATGACGTCAAACTCAAGCGCCTGTCTGGGTCGCTTTTGTGGAACAGCACAACAATAAACAAAGCGGTCGAGATGGATGTAGACGAAGCCAAACATTCTGTGTTGGCAACGATTCCCAAGATTGAGGATTTAAAGCTGAAACAAAGACAATGTTTGGTGAATTTTATCAAGGGGAAACACGTTATTGCACTTCTTCCGGTTTTTGGGAAAAGCTTAATATACCAGTTAGCCCCGTTAGCGGCGCACTACATATGTCATGACCAAATAGCAGCGATTGGTTAAATTAAAAAAAAGTACCCACCTACCATTGAGTGAACAAATCCTAATGCTGTGAGGTCAGAGGGTTTCCACAAAGTGAAACCGGCTGATGAATCAGGCTACATTAATTCAGCATTTCTCTCTCTCAAAAAACAACAACACTTTGTTATTGATAATTTATGCAGGACTTTCAAATTTAAAATAAATATAGGCTACAAATATGTACCTTAGAGCGGGTTTACGATGTATAAAACATAAAATGAACTAAATATACTTTGAACGTGACATAAGGCATAGAAAAACAAGTATCCAAAATAAACTATATATCCAGCTGTCCTCTAACCTCTATATTTAAAAAAATAAAATTTAGATAAAAAAATAAATAAATTCCAAAATAAACTTTGTTAAGCTTAAATAGTTTCAACTCAATTTTATGAGTTTGGAGATTGAAATCGTTTGGAGACACAAATCGAAATCACGATCAAATATAATTAATTGCACAGCCTTATTTACATGCTAATTATTTTCTAAAATACGAGATCAAAAGGTTTCCACACTGAACAATGTGGGTTGTTGCTAGAGAAAAATACAGAGGACTGGCTCTGGTGTTCCAAAATCTTCTCGGACTTGCTAAGTGGACATTGACATTGGCATTGAAGGAGGGCTTTTCCCAGTCACAAGGATATAATTTATTTTGAATTAATAATCGCTGTGGCAAAGGTTTTTTTTCTGATTTGTGAGACTTGCTAACTTTTTTGCCCCCTTACGGTAAAAACTCAAATACAGTCACAAATGAAAAAGTAGCAGTTTCTCTAAAAGGTTTCCTAACATTTGATGGTTGTGTCTTATAAAGAGCTAATAAGCTAATGGGAGAGAGGATGGGAGGATGAAGGTCACAGAGAAAATGAGGATTCGTAGGAGTAGACAGGTGCGGAGAGAGAGAAGAGAAAAGAGAGAGGGGAGATGAGAAAGAGTGCAGAGAAGGGAGATAGGAGAGAGAAAAGAAAGGAGAGAGCAGAAAGGGAAGAGAGAGAGGGGAGAGAGGAAAGAGGAGATAGAAGTTTCAGAGGAGAGAGAGAAGAGAGGAGAGGCAGGAGAAAGGAGAGACAGGAGAGAGAGGACAGAGAGGAAAGAAGAGATAGAGAAACAAAAGAGGGGGAAGAAGAGAGAGGGGGAGGAGAAAGAGTAGAGAGAGGGGAGAGAGAGAACAGAAAGACCAGAGAAGAAAGAGGAGAGACAGGAGAGAGAGAGACAGAGGAGAGAGACGGAGGAGAGAGGAGAAGAAAGAAAGACAGGGAAAGAAGAGAGGGACAGGGAAGAGAGAGAAGGAGAAAGAAGACAGACAGGACAGAAAGGAGAGAAAGAGAGGAGACAGATAAGGCAGAGAGAAGGGAGAGAAGAGAGAGAGGAAAGAGAAGAGAGATGAGAGACCAGAGAAGAGAGAGAGGACAGAGAGAGAGGAGAAAGAGAAAAGAGGGGCCAGAGAGGAGACACAGGAGCGAGACACATAAGAGATATATAGAGAGAGAGAGGACAGAGAGGATAGAGAGACCAGAGAAGAGAGGCAGGAGAGAAAGAGAGATGAGAGAGAGAACAGAGAGAGGACAAAGAGACCAGAGAAAAGCGAGAGAAGAGGAGAGGAGAGAGAGAGAGAGGAGAGAGAGATCAGAGAGGAGACACAGGAGAGAGACATATGAGAGAGAGCAGAGAGAGGACAGAGAGACCAGAGAAGAGAGAAAGGAGAGACAGGAGACGGAGGAGAGAGAGGAGAAAAAAGAAAGACAGGGAAGAGATGGGAAAGAGGAGGGACAGGGAAGAGAGAGAAGAGAAGAGAGAGAGAAGAAAGAAGACAGACAGGACAGAGAGGAGCGAGAGAGAGGAGACAGATAAGACAGAGAGACGTGAGAGAAGAGAGAGAGGAGAGAAAAGAGAGAGAGATGAGAGAGAGAGGACAGAGAGACCAGAGAAGAGAGAAAGGAGAGACAGGAGATGGAGGAGAGGGGGGGGAAAAGAAAGACGGGAGAGAAGGGAAAGAGGAGGGACAGGGAAGAGAGAGAAGAGGAGAGAGAGAGGAGAAAGAAGACAGAGAGAAGTGAGAAAAGGAAGAGAGGGGAGAGAGAAGAGGGGAGAAGAGAGAGAGAGAGAGAGCTGAGAGTGAGAGTAGAGAGAGGACAGAGAAGAGAGAGAGAGATGAGAGAGGACAGAGAAGAGAGAGAGAGATGAGAGAGGACAGAGCGACCAGAGAAGAGAGAGATGAGACAGAGAGATAGAGCAGAGAGAGGACAGAGAGATCAGAGAAGAGAGAGAGGTGTGACAGGAGAGAGAAGAGATGGAGAAGAGCGAAGAGAAGAAAGAAAGACAGGGGAGAGAAGGGAAAGATGAGGGACATGGAAGAGAGAGATGTGAAAGAAGACAGACCGGGACAGAGAGGACAGACAGAAGGGGAGAAGAGAGAGAGAAAGAGGGGAAAAAGAGAGGGGCAGTGTCCAGACAGCAGAGCCACCAAATATCAAAGGAGGCTTCAAAGGTCACCAGCACTTTGTTCTTGATGATGACCATTTCCCTTTTGTCTTCTCTAAGTGTCACAGCGACATAAAGCAGTGCTATAATAACACAAGGAACACGCGAGCTCTAATCCCAGTATCAGCTCCGGCTCCAGGTAATGGAGGAGCACAGCAGCAGAATCACCAGCCTCCTCAGCCTCTCCGTCTCTTCTCACCATCACTAGTGTCCATAGGTCCTTAACAAATCTAACTACCCCAATCCATGTATCATTCGTTCATTCCTTTTTCTAAATAAAACCAAAAATAAGAAACAAAAAAACAACTATTTTCTTCATTATTTGTCTTCAAAACCAAAATGAAAAAAATGGATAACGATTAGTTTTTTTCAGTTTTTGATTTTGTGTTTAAATTAATAATGGAAAAAACGGATGTCGGACTTTTGCACTGCATACGGTCTGAACCAGGACTGAACCAGGACTGAACCAGGACTGAACCAGGACTGAACTAGGATTGTCAGGATGGGTCTGGAGGTGCACCTGCATAGACTGATCAGGACTGAGACCGGGACCAGACCGGGACCAGGCAGGGACTGAGACCAGGACTGAGACTAGGACCAGACTGGAACCAAGACTAGGACTGAAGCAGGACTGATCCCAGGACTAAAACAGGAATAAACCAGGACTAAACCAGCACTAAATCAGGTCTAAACCAGAAGTGAACCAGGACTAAACCAGAACTGAACCAGGACTAAACCAGGTCTAAACCAGAACTGAACCAGGTCTAAACCAGAACTGAACCAGGTCTAAACCAGAACTGAACCAGGACTAAACCAGAACTGAACCAGGACTAAACCAGGTCTAAAACAGAAATGAACCAGGACTAAACCAAATCCCGGTCTCTGTCCCAGTCTGGTCCTGGTCTGGTCCCGATGTCAGTCCCGGTCTCAGTCCTGGTTCTGTCCTGGATCAGTCCTGGTTCAGTCCGCATGCTGTGCGAAAGTCCGGCATCGCAGTTCAAGTCACGGAAAACGAGAAACAGCCGTTATCCGTTTTTTCCATTATTCATTTAAACACAAAATCAAAAACTGAAAAAATTAATTGTTATCCGTTTTCATTTTGGTTTTGGAGACAAATAATGAAGAAAATTGTGTTTTTTTTCGTTTTCTTATTTTTGGTTTTATTTTGAAAAACAAATGAACAAAAAATGATACACAGATTTACCCCATTGGCCTAAATTTAGCCGTTCAGTAAATTATGCACGTCCCTTGTTTATTCTTTATTCTTTATTCAGAACTTTCCCATCTGTACTCTGACGACTGGAGAAAAAAAGGAGCTATAATGAACTCGGGTTGCCAGTACCTTCACCTGCAACATATTCTGATACATGGTCCAGTCAGAGTAGTATATTCTGAATACTTAGAATACTTTCATGCAGAGTTGTATTTAAATTATAGTGTAAAAATACAGCTTTTAATTAGTCTCAGTGTTTGTTATGGATTTCCTATCACAATCACAGACAAATTAGAGAAGGAAAAATCACATTTGCACGCACCATTAGAGCAGTGTTTTCCATTTTTCTCAGTTTGAATCCTAACTTGTGTAATAAAGTACCGCCACAAATTCCTTTGATTTCAGAAAAGTAACTGTAAGTAACTGCATTCTGAATATAATATAATAAATATATATACATTAAATATATAATAAAATTTGTATTCTGAATATGCATTCTCTGTACATGTATTCAGCACTGTAGAGTACACATACAAGTGTTTCTTATTCTCAGTATATGGACAGGCCTCAGATCAGAAACTCAGAATTCCATCCTGGAGCTGCAGGGGCTGCACTAGCACTGGTTCAGGATTGGCTGCAGGGGCTGGGGTTCAAGCAGTGAGGATGCAGACCAAAGAGAGTCCATTTAAGCCTAGTTCTGTTTCTTTTTAGTTGTAGAAACTTTTTTTATTTAACCAATCGCTGCTATTTGGTCGTGACATATGTAATGCACCGCTAATGGGGCTAACTGGTATATTAAGCTTTTCCCAAATCCTGTAGGAAGTAGGACAATAACGTCTTTCCCCTTGATAAAATTCACTGAACATTCTCTTTGTTCCGGCTTTAAATCCTCGATCTCGGGAATCACCAACACAGAATATATTGCTCTTCGCTGATTGGCTGGTGCTGGGACTCACATTCCCGGCGTTCTTGCAAACTGTATTCCGATTCCTGACCTAATTGTTAGAGAGAAATGAAATTGAGTGGAAGCACTAGGTGGCACCAGCCTGTCTAGGAACTGGCAACCTAAATGCTAGACTGAATAAGCATCTTGAGACATATGTGGCTATATATCAGCACTAGTAAAACGTCCAAATATATAAAGCTGAGATTCTTTCTACGGGATTGTCTCTATTTCTATTGGACAAAGAGAAGAGAAATGAAGCAAGAGAGATGATTATATGTTTACACATCATAAAAGGTATAATAAATGATATTATACATTCAAAGACACTGATTTTAAAACAAAGTACTGGGCCATCCCTAGTTAGGATGCTCTTTTGGCTGTTATCTTCTATTTGAATGTTTCCCACAGCAGAGGTGGGGACTTGCAAGTCGTGACTTGGACTCGAATCAAACTTGAGTCACTATTTTTTAGGACTTGAGATTTGACTTGATAAAATGGACTTGACTTGGACTTGAAGGTCAGTGACTTGGGACTTGAGGCCTGTGACTTGAAAAGACTTGAGAAAGACTTTAAAATCTGAATTCTTTCTATTCTGATCATAATGATTCACTCTAAGATCTTGTCAAGACATTTAAAAAGGAAACATTAACTAAAACAATTTCAACAACTTTTATATACTCTTTATATAAATATACTATGATTTATTTAAGTACAATTTATCTTAAAAGCCAAAGGCAAAGGCAAAAATCTAAAAAAATCTAAACTATATTTGGTACTTTGGTTTAAAGGTTTGAAAAGACTTGAAATTCCAAGCAAATGACTTGGACTTCAGTTGGATTTATGGGCTAGTGACTCGACTTGGACTTGATTGTGTTTGACTTGGGACTTGACTCGGACTTGACCCAAAAGACTTGAAACTTACTTGCAAAACGACGACTTGGTGACACACAGTGACCAGATGTGTATAAACATTTTAAGTAAAATTATATGACCACTGTACATGTTTTCATAATTCTACCTCACATCCTTATGCCTTTCTGTGTTTTTTATTATATTATATACATTTAGCAAATGTTATATTATTGATTTAAATTTCATTATTTAAAATGACTTTATATTATTTTTTGTTATCATGTTCCTTTAGCAATTTTACATTATTAATTAGAATATTGTTATTGAGAATTTCTTTATATAACAGGTTTTGATTTAAATTCCTCAGCATAATTTTGAGGGACAGAGTACATAAAATATATAGAAAAAACTTCCAACCCCAAAATCCATCCAAAGCTCCTCTATGTTTCTTTAATTCAGCTTTCTACTCATTTTCACGATAGCATCTATTAACACGCTCCCATCCCACACACATCTTCTCAAGGCTGCAGATTGGTCGATCAATAGTCCAACTGAAAATCAATGGGGCGAATCTCTTCATTAGCTTGCCGCTGACATGGTGGCCGGGCAGCAGCGTGAAGGAGGCTGGGGGCTGTTAGTGCTACCACAAAGCCCACCTCTCCCCCTTGTAGCTCAGATAAGTGGAACTCGGAGGAAAAACTTTTGGTAATAGGTGTTTTGTGTCTGAGCACACTGTGGACTGCTAAACAGCCACACAAACTGCACCTGTACCATGAGACGCCGCCATACAAGCCAATGAGGAAAACATGTGATGGGCCAATGACAGAATGTAGGTCAGAGCAGGTTGAAAAGGACACTTTATTTTATGAGTCAAGTGGAAACCCTGCTGACCTGCTGTTAGGCGTTCAATTAGAGCATTTATTGTCATGCCTGGTGTGTCTGATCATTTGGGTGTTTGAAATCAGTAGCATTTTTCCCATTATAATAATTTGTCATTAAAGTTAAAGTTGAAACATGGGTCACTTTTTTTTTTTTAATTTAAATTTCATGAAGAGCCTATTACAACACTGTTGACTTGCTTGTCTCCATGGAGATGTTATTGCTTTGCCTAGAATATTCCTAGCCTGATTCATCAGCCGGTTTCACTTCGTGGAAACTGTCTGACCTCGCAGCATTAGAATTCGTTCGCTCGATGTTAGGCAGGTACTTTTTTAAAATTTAACTAATTGCTGCTATTTGGTCATGACATATGTAATGCGCCACTAATGGGGCTAACTGGTATATTAAGCTTTTCCCAAATCCCATAGGAAGAAGGGCAATAACGTCTTTCACCTTGATAAAATTCACCAAACATTCTCTTTGTTCCGGCTTTAAATCCTCGATCTCAGGAATCGTTACCAACACAGAATGTATGGCTTTGTCTACATCCATCTCGACCGCTTTGTTTACTGTTGTGCTGCACCACAAAAGGGACCCAGACAGGCGCTTGAGTTTGATGTCATGGCTTCACAGCTCTTCACTGACTGGCCGGTGTGTGGTCTACAACTTCCGGGGTTCTTGCAAACCATCTAGTGTATTCCGATTCCTGACCTAGTTACTAGAGAGAAATGAACTTGAGCGCTGGCACTAGGTGGCACCAACCTGGCTAGAATATTCCACAGTGTGGCATTTAATGTTACTATTTTGCATTTGCTCCATTACAGGTGTATGACTACTTCCAGTATTGGTCTCTGCCACTATATGAACTATGTTTATTTATTAAGAAAATGTGAGAATTGTACACAGTTATTAAAATGTTATTATTCCTTGAACTTTTACCTACTTCTTTTGAGTACCAATATATTTATAGATACATGTTTGTATGTTTGTGTTTCAATACATGTTCAATAAGCCATTCCTTCATGAAATTCAAAATGTTAAGATGCTATAAGAATGCAATAATTAATCAAGCCATTAAGTTGGTGGCCCTTATAATCCACTGAACAAAATGTAGACTTTCTACTTGCAAGCTCACCTCTCCACAAATCAGACCTGCCTGTCTCCATGGAGATAGATTAGTTTAATGCTGCACTGTGTAACATTCCAAGCAAAACAATAACAAGTACAGCAGCTTTGCTAAATGCTTGAATCATTGAAGGAGTTGAGACATTGATCCAATACTAATTCCTTACTTATGAGATCAATATTGTGATTATGCAAGACAATTCACATAGACATTATAGTTTGGTTTCAAATATGCTTGGAATGGGCACATCAAATTTAAACTCTCCCATTTGGATAGGCTGATGTTTCCATGTTATTTCTATGGACTACAATACATGTTTTTCAAGATGCTGTCAGATGTGCACAGCGACTACAGTTGTGCAAAGACAGAGACAGGAGAATAAAATAGAGTCTAATTAAAAATGTGGATTGTCTGGACACTCCTCCACTCCAGAGGTGCCACTTCTGTCTGTTATTAATCTCGCCGTCTTCTCATGACCTTGCTTCAGCTCCTCTTTTCATCCCACTATAACAACCATCTCCTCCTTCACATAATCCTAATTTGCGTCACCTTCTTCTGTCTATTGTGGCCCAATAATGTAATGATAAAGGTCAGGTCTGAGAGGAAAGCTGACAGTGCCAAGTCCTGCTGCTAAAACACTGGCTCGTAATTTACAGAATCTAGGTGTATTTATAATTTCTAGTGTTGTTGACATTTTTAGATTGTGTTTTTTTAATGCTTTTATCCCCAAAGAACCTCATAATGATGTCATGCACCCAAGGGAAAAGATGGTGAGTTTGAAAAGGTTTTGGCTATTACATATTTTATCATATTGCTGTATATTTAAAGCAACAACAGCTTCCTGGAGGTGCCACATCACACAAATGATCCATATGGAGACAGATACAGTTTACACCATATTGTGGAATATTATAGCCACAGGAACATCATTTCCATGGAGACAAGAAAGCCAAGTCAGTTTTGCAAACCTGCTCACATTAAACACGTTCTTCTGTGTTTTTCAGTGCAATAAATATATCCAAAATGAATGAATGAATCAAAAAAGCATGCTTTTACTTTAATTAACTTTTTGGCTATGAACTTACAGAGTGGGGCTTTAACCTTGTCCAAATTATGCATTAGTTTCAGATACATTTGTCAGAAAAGTCATTCAGAGTGAAATGTATGCCAGATAAGATCAATGATGAACTCAGTGCTCCTGGAGCGACCAGAAAAAATGCCCAAAAGGATAAAATACATTTTAGTCTAGTTACAGTTTTGTGCTAGAGCTCATTCAAATATTATAACACCTACAACAAATGCATTTTTCAATCTGTCTTTGGCTATAAAGAAATCTTCATGTTTTTTTTCTCATATATATTTTGACAGATAAAGTAAAGTGGAGAGTGGGGAGAGACATTAAGCAGATTGTCAGAGCAGAGAAGTGATCAAACAACCAGCAAAGTACATGTTCTTTCTGGGCTCATATTGGCTATTATATGCTGCACATTTTTCTAGTTTTGATTCTCAATTTCATGGGTTTCTGCTTCCTGTTTCTGGGTGCCATTTTGAGGACTTTTCGCCATTCAAAAGATAGAATAGTTGTTTAATTGGTATGGCAAAAGTGCAAATTTTTCATCATTTTGAAACCCATGGACAAGCCCACAACCCACTATAATAAGGTGATTTTTGATGATGCATTTTAAAGGGCCCATTATACTCTCTGTGTTATAATGTTCTGTTTTGTTTCATGCACACATGTTTAACACACAACCCCTGCATACTTAGGCTTTTCTCAAATGGAAAACACTTTCTGAGGTCATGTGGTAATATAGGAAATGCTCCACTGTGTTTTTAAACGCCATACACCTTCACTAGAATCATTTGGATAATTCCAGCCCTGGAACAGAGCATTTGAGCTTTGGAGCTGTAGATAGAGTAATAATAAAGGATTACTCAAACAAAACGTGAATGAAACAAAACACAATTCCAGGTAACAACATGGATTAAACCTGACAAGAATTCATTTTAGCAGTTTTAGTATAGGACCTTTAAACGTGGCAGCAGGGTCCAGTATCCATGTGGCTGTTTCGGTAACACTGACTCATGAATCATTTATGATGAGAGCTTGAGTTGTGCTACAATGATTGAACAAGTTGCTGCTGCAAAAGTGTCACCCCAGTGCTCTCGAATCGGCCATTTATCCACTGAGGCAAGATCGCAATTGCCTTTTGTTACTTACAGTCATTAAAGAAACTAACGCATTTGCACAAGTGAATAAAAAAGAAGAAGCAGAAGAAGAAGAAAAAAAAGACCATTTCTAGCTAGGGAACAGAAAGTTAAAAGGACAAGAAAGGGAATTGCCTGTGCTGGACTTGATTTCTGATCCAGAGAAAATAATTAAGCTGGTTACTTTACAGGCGCGTAGCAGTGAAAGCATTTTGTTTGCGAAGGTTGTTTTTAAAGGCTTCCAGGTGGAGAAGGACAAATCGATGATAAAAGATGCAATTAAAATGCCTTTGAGCAATAATTGGGTAGCATTATGACTACTTACAGTATTGGTCTGTGCCACTAAATGAACTATGTTTATTTATTAGGTTTTGACTCGAGGTATATCATTTAAAGGTGTTGCAGTGACCCCGAAAGTGACATTGTTGTTGACAGTTATTTGAATGTTATTATTCCCTGAACTTTTACTAAGTACCAGCCAATATATTTTCTCTTCTTTAATGAATACGTGTATTCAGTGTTCAGTAAATGTTCAATAAATAATTCGTTCATAAATTTCAGAGTGTAAAGATGCTATAAGAACACAATAATCAAAGGTCCTATATTGTACCTCATCAAAAACATACCTCGAATTGTGTTTTGTTTCATTCACACGTCTGCCTACATCTCTAAAGCTCAAAATGCTCTGTTCCACCTGGCGATGTCATATACTGGTACTTTTTAAGTTAACACCTCCTTTTACATTTTGTTCAGTAGAGATTCAGCAATTTCAGGTCTGAAATCATGCAAATGATTCAAGTGAAGATGTATGGAGTTTAAAAACACATTGGAGAGCTTTCTGTGTTACCACATGACATCACAAAGTGGAACAGAGCATTTTCTGTTTCTGTTTGTTGAACTCATCCTATATATGCTTGGATTTGTGTGTTAAACATGTGTGAATGAAACAAAACACAGCATAGATCAGAAAACAGCTTAATATGTGTCCTTTAATCAAAACTGAAGTAAGCTTATTTGGCACAACCCCAAACCTGGACAAATACAAACACACAAATCAATATGCATTTCCCTGTACTTTACAAAGCAGATGATTTGTAAACAACATCTTCACCTCTCCATATTACAAACATGATTAATGACTTAATGAGACCGTAATCAATTTGATATTACAAAGATTGTGTTTTCAGATTAATGGTTGTTTTGGTTTGCAGAGTCCTCTGGGGTTTTTCCTATCTTTGACTCTAAGAGTTAGGCATCACTGTCCTCTTTCAACTGACCTCCAGCTCCTCAGTCTGCGTACTGTCTCTGGCTTTCTCTTTCTCTCCCACATAAACCGAGCAGCATTTTGGCTACTGTCATGTGTTGGGACAGGTCATCGCCCATAGATCACACAGCGGGACAGAAGCATCAAACCGGTCACCTAATCATTGAGACTGATCAGAATAAATAAGTGAACCTTTATTATTCAAGTGCCCATATAACACACATGCGCTGTCCCAAAAGGTCACACTATGAGTCACCGCTTAATACCATTGCCAATATACTGTAAAAGCAATGAATATTTAAAGAGGGACGATTTTATGGGAGTGAATTTGGATTATCTTTTGATCTGAGAGCTCAAAATGAAACAGGAAATTTTAGTTAAAAAAGATTAAGACATTGCTCAATAGTACCTGTTACACAAGAAATGAAGTGGCAAGTTAAGAATTATGATTTTGTTTCATTGGAGTATTGTAACTACGGTATATGTTATTTTGTCATTTTAAATATTTTGTCAAAGAAATGGATTCTACAAACTCAAGCACAAGGTCAGACTAGACAGATCTCAGTCTGAAGTAGCCGCCAGTAACATATGTGCAACAAAGCAACATGCTCAACTTACCCATGAGATGAGAAACAACAAAACACTAAACATACTAGTAACAATAAAGGATAAAACAATATTAAGTTGTCTTACCTGGCAACCCAAGACAGAGCAGGGCACTGTAGTAGATCACAGGCAGTGGTCCGAGGGGGCAACCCTGGATGACCTCCGGGGGATGCTGTCCCGGACCCCAGCTGCCGTTTAGGTTTAAAACAGGAAAGATGTGACTGTGCTCCATGGTTGTCTTGTAACTATCTGTTTTTCTGGATCCTCTTCCTTTAGCTGTGCTCAGTGTCAAGAAGCAAACTGCCCCAAAGCCGGTCGGACGAGGCTGCGAGGGTGCTCTGTCCTTGGGTGCCAATCAGCGGAGTGTGTGAAGGCTGAAAGGACTGTACGATAAGTGAAATAATGGCACAGACAACAGACATGAGGAGGAGATGCAGGGGATGGCGATGTGTTTGTAGGTGATGGAGGGAAGAGGAGAGGAGGTGAGTGAGGAGGGAAGTGAAGAGCGGCGAGGAGGGTGCCGGCGACAGTCCACAGCATCTGAGGGAGGGGCGGGGTGAGGAGGATGAGGAGGAGGAGGGGCAGCTTGAACAAGTGTGTGTGTGCGAAAGAGAGAGAGGGATGTGTGGAGGATGTGAGCTGTGGAAAAGATGTGGAAACAGAATAAGATCAACACAAGTGAGAGAAAAGACATTTTGCTTTTAGTCCAAGGTTGATTCGATTCTTGGGTGATTCATGCTGTGTCTGTAAAAACATCTGACATAAACTGTAAATGTTGAAAATGCAATGCACAAACATTACTCAACTGATAATTTATGCAACTGAAGATAAAATTATTACATACTTGATATTTAAGGTAACACTTCAAAATACCTTAACCTTAATTCACCATAAATAAAGCATAAACCAAGATTTATTCATAATCTTCAAATAGTTTATTACAAATTCAGGTTTATAGCAACTCAATCATAAAAAAGTACTTTAAAAAAGTATCTATATAGTCTATGAACTTAATACACTAACTCAAACTCCCAACCCTTTAATAGGTTAGGTTGCTTTATTCGTACCTGTAGGTAAATTTGCTTTAATTACTTAATATGAATTATTCTTATTAAAAGATCCTATATTACACAAAATTTACTCTTTGTTTCCTCATCAAAAACCTACCTGGAGTTTCATTCATGCATGTTTGTGTAAATCTTTATTATTTATTATGCTGCAAACATTCCCACAGCTCAAAATGCTCCGTTCCACCTTGTGATGTCATGAAGCATGAAGTAGTTTTCAAGTTAACAACTCCTTTTACCTTTTGTTCTGGATTGGTTCTTCCAAGGCTGAAATTATTAAGATGATTCTAGTGAAGGTGTTTGAAGTTTAAAAGTGGAAGACTTCCTGTATTACCACATGACATCACAAGGTGGAACAGTCTTTTCTGTTTGAGAGAAAAACTAATTATGCATGGTTTCTGTGTTAAAATGTGTGAATGAAACAAAACACAACTCCAGGTATGTTTTTGATGAGGAAATAATATTATAATACAATCTGAAAATTGCAATAATACGGGCTCTTTAAAGGATTTGTTCATTATTAATTAAGTCTTTATTTGTGCTTTATGACCACATTTGAAACCTGAAGTGTATATGTATTAACACTGAAAATACTACAAAGATACTAAAAGAAACAATTTGTAAATTCTCATTCACAACTACATGAAACTAAGCATTAGAATTATGATTTTCATGTAGTTTTCATGCGAGTAACTATACACTAAACAACATGCTGACCCATATACAGAGAGGACACAGCCTCTTCAGATGAGGCCAAACACTCTCGTTATATGGACCTATGACCTCTGACCTGGCCCACATAGTTCAAAGCTGATGAGAAAGATGGCCTTGGAGTACTTCTTAATGGTCATGTTTGTTTTTTTTTCTGACTCACGTGAAAGACTGTAGATAAGAACTCTTGCAAACAACACCGGCTGCAATGATAAATGAGAGCATAAGCAAAAAAGCATGAATAAATTATGATCTGCAAACAGGTTGGATGTGGAGTGGTGCTTGTTGTTGTATTTTACAGAAATACATTTGGATTTAATGCATACACTACAATCAATTGCTTTATTATAATCAATAATAGTAAGATGGAAAAACTGGTGAAACATAATTAAAGAAAACTATTCACTATTATCATAGTTCTTTTGTTGTCATTGTGATAAAAAAAATCTTTTAAAACATCACTATTTTTTTGCACTTCCAGACAATAAAACGGTCTCTCTGCAACAAAACAAATTTGAACAAAAGCAGAAAAAGAAATATATTTTCCACAATACAAGTTTGGATGGGTGTGAGGGGTATTTAAGATGGAGTGCACACAGACTATACAAACAAAAAGCATTGAAACAAGGTAGACCTGCACCAAGGCACTGACATGATCTTGCAATGGGAAAAACATAAGCCACGTATGAAATAAGTAATCATGTTTCAGCGGTTTAAATGCTCCATTTCTTCTCAAAATAAGGAACCTAATCACCCCTTGTGTCAGAGGTTTGCCCGATTTTGCATTAAAAAATAGTGCCCATTTTTGTATTTAGTAATCGCCAAATTTCGGTGTGGTAAATTACAATGGCAGTGTAATCAAAACATTTGTTATCTGTGTTCATAATAATCTAAAGAATGGTAACAAACCAGTGATGACAAAAAGTCCAAATGTAGTCTTTACAAAGCTAAAAGAATTAAGTGTGTGTATGGCACGAGTTGGAGGAATAGGGAATTGAAAATGGTTGCTTCGTCTAATTTGTCATGCAGTGCGAACTGTCTGAAGATACAGCTCAAATGTGATAATTAGCACAACGCTGACACACTTACAAGTCATCTCACAAGGTGTCAAGTCTATGAAAAGTATCTTATAAAAGGTAGTCTGCACAACTGTAGTCTAACCTTTGAATATATGGTGTTAAAAAGATTCTATTTTTCTCTCAAGATTTTTAAAATATGTATTGTTCTTTAAGTGGTGAATTAATCTCTACGCATTTGTCTCGATATAGATATATTTAAAGCTGCACTATGTAACTTTTACTGAAAGTGAAAGTGTGTTTGATTTTATTTTTCCAATCCAATCCAATCCAACTTTATTTGTATAGCACAAATGATAAACAAGACAGTTTCCAAAGTGCTTTACATAGCAATGTAAAACATTTTACTAAAAAAAAACAAAAAACAAAACAAAAAACACAGCAGAATTATGTTCCAACTGTGAGGAAACTAATAGAATCATTAAATAAAATAATAATTAAAAAAATGAACAAAAATAATAAAATCAATACATAAAAGCAGTATTTAAAAAAAAATATATAAATAATAAATAAATAAAAGACACAAAGGACCACACAACTAACGCGGTATTAAAAGCCAGAGAGTAAAAGTGTGTCTTAAAATTCTCTGGAAGACTTAAAACTCTCCACTGTGGGGGCTGTTCGGACGTGGAGGGGCAGAGTGTTCCAGAGTTTGGGGCCAGGCACAGAGAAGGCCCTGTCCCCCTGGTTTTAAGTCTCGTTTTAGGCACCACGAGGTGGAACTCGTTCCAGGGTGTAAATCATGTACGGGGGAGTAAGCATGCATTTTTGAAAGATTGTTCCCTCCCTCCCCTTTGTGCAGGCTTGTGGTTTCTTTTTTTTTTTTTTGACAAACAGCAATAACGTTGATACTATCTAGTGGTGTTATGTGAGAATACAACAGGGTCGGGTCAGCCCATCTTGCATAAATGCAAGAAGATAAGTTTAATACCATACTGTATGTGCAATATTTCAGGCAGAGTAATAACATCTCCATGGACAGAAGCAGGTGGTGCACCCGTCTCCAGAAAAAGTGGCACAATACCTATTTAAACGAGGGCAATATGGGGGCACAGCATTTGCAGATGAATCCTTTCCGTTATTTTTCAGAATGTGACTGGCTTTCACAAATCACCTTGTAAGACCTGTCAGTGAATTTGAATGACTGCTGACCCTTAGAGTAGTTCTAGTTTTGTGTTTGAAAGCTCAGTCCAAACCATTTCTATGTCCACACTCCTGATGGCAAATTTGAATGTATATTGAGTTTGCTTTGCTCAGAACTAACATCAACACAGAAAGAGAGTGGGATAAGGGGAACCATTCAAGTACCTCTCATATTTTTCTTCCTTTAAGTGCTCAAGAGTCACTTCCATTGAAAGAGCTGTCACCTTTACCACCTGTCCATCATGAGGCCCGCGCTGGTGTTCAGCTCCAGAGATATCACTCAAAAGCTGTTGAAAGTTGCTGCGGGTGACAAAGACCCGTGGCAATGCTAGATTAGAGAGTCTTACACAAAGGAATGGAGGGAGAGGGGAAATTGTGTGGAAGAAATTAAGTAGCGAACAAAAAGTCACAAAATGGCTTCAGACAGGAGCTGCTTGGAGCTGTCATAACAGGATCCCTGACTCCTTTCACGCGTTTGAGCTCTTGAAAGAAGGAATTAATTTAAGAGCAAATGAAAAGTGTCAAATCATACCTGAACAAATCACTTGGATCTGTACATGAGAAATTACATCGTCTTTAATGTTAAGGGAAAATGAACTAAGAGTGGTGTGAAGGGAGGCGCACCACGAATAAGTGTTAAATAAAATATGGCCACACTGACATACATTGATCACGGATACGCAGCCTGTGGGAGCAGAAGTAGGTGATTCTTCAAGAGGGAAAGACCCCCACAGGGCACTTGAGTACTTAATATCACATCATCATTGGTTCTTGTCGCACAAACTCAGTTACCTGCTCTGCCTTTGGTTAGAGTGTGATGCTGTTACCATGCACATAATAGTCATGGGGTATTTTGGATGCATCATTTCCCTCCTAACAAAACCAGGCCATGTTGTTGTTATTACATGCTGGGCTAACCTTATTACTGCAGTGATATGTGTGCTTTGAGGTCAGTAAGTCTGAGTGGACCATTAGTGTTTAAAGCCCTCTCTGTGTTATTAACCCATTACATCATCATCAACAGTGGCTGGAGACCTTGTACTGTCAACGCACCGTAACACATAGGCTTCCATATAAAACAAGCCACAAGTGTTATTACAGCAAACAGCCACGTGACAACATGCAGCCAGGCACAGACAGAGAGAGAGAGAGGAGCAGGCAATCCCCAGGTCTGCATCTCCAGCCAGTGCCATCCGTCATAAAGTTGTCAAGTCTGAAGAGCATCAATTATGAATGGCTGGGTAATGCCCTGAATGTGTGTTTAGTGGGGCTGTAAAATTGGAGCCCAGATGGAAGGAGGAGCGGGTCAGGCGGGTCACACGTGAGCGTCGCACCACTCTCTCTCTCGTCCCCTCATACCAATTTAGGTCAAACTCTGAAGAAATAATGAGACGAGTGGGAAGAAAGGAATGGGAGCAGTAGGGTTGAGACAATATCAAAGATGTTGAATAAAACATAGGCTAGGTGATGGATGAAGAACTTGGGACTCATGCAGACGTATTCCAGTTTTGCCCATTTGAAAGCATTGTCCAGTTTTATCCAGGAAGTCAACATACACAGGCTACACATTCATGTTCAGTCATGTCTGATCTACTGTCTCCTATGACAGTCACTGGGGAAATTACTGCAATCTTCATCTGTTTAAATCTGTGGATGTGTGAAGGTTGATGGGCAAGGGCACGCTCCTCTTCCTCACCCACAGTTCAGGTCAGTCTCTCTGGATCAGGCTGGTCAGCTCATGCCCCTGCCCAGCACTGGGGACCATCTGGTCCAAACAGGCCCCTTGTAATTCTTCAGTTATTAGACTTGGGAAATGAAAGCATTTAACATGGCTGCAGCTGAGACTAGCCCCACAGCTCTGTCTGTAAATTGCATTGCTCTCAAACACTGCCATTGGAATAATCCACTGGGGATATGGACTTTAATATGGTCCATTCAAATGAACTAAGTAATGAAATATCACCATTAATAATATATTCTCTCTCCAACAAGACGTAATTTATTAGCAGCTTGTGCCTATTTAAGTCTAGTTAACGTCATCTTCTCTTCATAACCCACGTCCAGTTTTGAAGTCACCTGTGCTCCAGACCGATGACAGTCCATTTGCAGTGTATTGATTTGTGAAGCTCATAACATATTTATTCTGATCACATCATCGCTCTGTAATGGTGCTGGTTTCACCATCACTTGCACTGGTATGGTGTTTGCCTTAAGACAGGAAGGCTGTGCTCCATAAAGTCCTCGATTGATCTAGTAGGCCTAATTTCAGTGCTATTTATTCAAGATCCCCACTTCCAGAGGTTGTTTATTTTAGACCTGGTTTAGCCCCAGTTTAACAGTCCGGTGATGGACCTGGTTTCGATCTACTGGTACTCGAAAGACCAAATATTTTCCGAGGTAATAGCCTACTTGAGAAAAGTTTGAGAACCCCACACACGCCGTCTCCCCCGTGTTCTCGCCATGGGGGCTCGTCTTGTCATGAAGCGCCCTCTATCGGTAGATCTACGATGTTACATTTCAATTCCCAAAACAACCCACTCGGCCATCACCCATCACCCATCACCCATCCGTGTGCATGTTTACCACCTCATCTGGAGGCCAGCGCTTGGGGAAAGACGGGCCTCTGTTTTTAGGGGGCATAGTTCAGGTTGAGTTGGATCAGGGTTTGACAGTTTTTTCCGGCTTGTGCGCAGAGGTACGTCGCTCCTGTCGCTAATGTTTATTATAAGGCTACACCGTTACTCAGCTGACTGTAACACGGCCTGGACAGTCTGATCATCCTGTGCAAACCAACTGTTTTGCAACTTAAAAAACAGCTAAAAGGCAAATAGACAAATAACCCGGGCCGGTAAATGTCATTTCCAGACGAGTGGGACACATCCTTTGTTTTGTGCCCACGGAAATGCTAATGCTACAAGGATGGAGGGTGGGATGGAGGGTTCATAGCTACGCAGTTTAGACTCGCGTTTTATTCTCTACAGATTACCCAAATAAATTGTTTCTTTATGAAATTATTAACAGCATAACAAATGTGTTCCTCATGCTTAGTAACAGAAATAAACACGGTCACTGTAACATTAGTGATGACTCGCCCAAACGTGATTGTATTACAGTAGTGATCTGCATATGCCCTGATGGAGGCTTTAGTGTAACTTTAATGATAAATTTGGATAACAAGATTTTCAGTATTCAAAAACTGGGACACCTCTGGTTTGTGGTGGTTGGTAATAAGAAAACCGTGAAACGCTATAGAAAAATGTGACCATTTACCATAATTAATGAAAATTATAATAATGAATAATGAAAAAGTCAGTATAGTCACATTTTCTTTGTTTAGGTCATTTTTAAGCAGCTTTTCTGTATTTTACCAAAACAAATGCCTCTCTTTACTGTTGGCAGGGATCAAATTGGTCAAAAATAGGGACATCTTGGACATGTCACTGGTTTTGGATAAATCTACTGGGACAGAGGACACAGGGCTCAGAACTGGGAATGTCCCAGGTGAATGGAGACATCTGGACACTCTATGACAGGGGTCTCCAACCTGTAGCTTTCAAACCCCTTCCAAGTAGCTTCTGAATTTTATGTACTGCGATGAATAAGTAAAATGTAATTAATTACCATTGTAAATGTATAAGTTTGATGCCTAAGTTTATGCACTAATTAACTGATAATTGTTTATGTTTTATAGAGATCTAACCTGTTACCCTTCTAAGGCTTATCATGACTTGTATAAATGCTCAATTTCTTGCAACCACTAAAATTTGTAGCTCTCTAGAATTAGTTTTGTAAAGGTAACGCCCTGAAGGAAAACGGGTGGAGACCCCTGCTCTATAAGTGTCAGCCAGCTCAGATTACAATTACTTTATGGCATTTGCATATAGCGTTATGGGATTACTCCTACCTTTGTCTTCATCTTTAGTTTATGTTAAACATGCATAGTACCCTAATTGTGCATTTTCTCCTGTTAAAAGTCATTGCATTACATTTACAGTACATGTTGTGATCCTTGTAGTTACAGGTTCCCAACCATCTCTGCTGCTTAACCTAGATGCAGGTCACCATGAGCCCCTCGACTGTCACCACCTCCCTCCTGTTCCTGCTGGTGGGGGCCTGGGCTGGTGACCAGACCCCCCGGAAAGGTGAGAAGAGCCTTTTCAACAAGAACTCAAAGTCTGATCTCTTTAGATTTTTTGATAAGAGCATAACCCACTCTGTAACTATAAAGCATTACTAGTAATTTTGCCAATTAATTAGTCTACCAAAAACACATTTGAACATAATCTGTCCTAAGACTACATCTGCACATGAGTAGGCCTGTCACGATAAATACTATATCGACTTATTGTTCAATACATTTTAGATGGCACAGTACTTTTTGTGGAAAAACTGGTTATTTTTCTGTACTACGATGAGATTTGAGCTGTACAAAGCTGAATTATGAACTTCTATGTCTCATAAGTACAAACTAACTACTTAAGTGTTGCACTCTGATATTTATTTGTTATATCTCAGATTTTTAACAATAATTTTCATTTAGAATACTGTTTTGGGGGTAATTCTGCTTTAAAGTTTGATTACAATTTTAATGTCTATATATTTACCTGCGCAAAATATCCAAATTAAAAATATGTAAGTGTGACAGGAGTTCATGCAAAAACAATTATATACAGAAAAGTACTAGGCTTTTAAATACTAGTACTAGTATTTATGTGTGAAAAGGCATGACTCCCAAATCTTCAGCTAACCCACTCCATACTTTTGACAGTTGTCCAGTGTAAATAGTTTTGGTCAACTAAGACACCACTGACCAGTGAGCTGACTAAACAACTGAAGGACTACTACAGCCCTACACATCAGAAGGAGAAGAACAACATAAAGCCATGTTGAAAATGGCAAGACAAGTACAATCAGGTTTAAATCTAGATGAAAAATAATAAGTTGTAGTGCTGCTATTATTGTGAGGAGAAATAGGAGACAACTTATTACCGTAATAATTACCGTCACCAAACAACACTGCCATCCTTAACTCTCTTTCATTCCCACTCTCTAATACTTAACCATTAGGGGTGGGACAAGACAGAATTTTCATGAGATGAGATGAGAACGAGACGAGATTTTTAATTTACAGTAATCAGATCAACTCAATTTTGGTCTCATGATTTTTTACTGGTTTAATTTCTTTGTATATTGTGTTGTCAGTGGGTGTTATTTGTTGATATAGTTATAAAAATGACAAAATTAAGTCATTTTCATCATATGCTTTTAATGCATTAAACTACTTTTATGCTTGAAACACCAATTCCCCTCATGCATCACTACTGATTATTACCATATACTCAGTATAGGTCTACAATAAGTTATTAAACTTCTCTTCTTCTTAAACTGCTTCTCTGTTCTCTCTTGCACTGATATTGGTCCTATCACTATGAAATAAATACTGGAACAGAGTTTAAAGTGTCAGAATAGCTACACCTCCCTATATAGAGGAGTCTATTAGCTACAGCTGCTAAAAGATACGCAACTTTTCACAGCTTGAGCGAGCCCATGCCAAATGTGAAGATGGCAAAACCTCCCGAGATAGATTTTGTTGCAATTTGATCTCATCCCTATCAACCGTCTAATATGTAACTAGACCAAACCAAACTTCTGTATAAGTATAAGTAAGTATAATCTGTATAAGTCAAAATGAATGTGACATAAATAGTAAAAGAAGAAAGCATTTTAGATTTGGGTTTACTATTTGTAGCATTGATTTCATTGATACAACTTAACGCATATGCTGCTACTCTTTCAGTGTTCTTGGATAAGGAAGAAGCGAGTGCCGTGATTACCCGTCAGAAGAGAAACCAGCCCTCCAATCTAGAGAAGGAGTGCATGGAAAAGTTATGTACTTACGACGAGGCCTATCGGTTCTTCCAAGATACATATCGCACAGTACGTTTTTAATTATTGATTACGCTCAAACATTAAACAATAAAAGTAACACATGTATATTTCTCTGTTATCTTGTAGGATATTTTTTGGTCTGTCTATGTTGGTAAGTTAAAGGTGCAGTATGTAACATTCTCTCTGTTGCCTTGTCTCCACGGTGATGTTATTGCTTTGCCTAGAATGTTCCACAGCATGGCATTAAACTTATCTAACTACATGGAGATGAGCAAGATAGTTTTAATGCCATACTGTGGAACATTCCAGGCAAAGTAATGACATCTCCATGGAGACAAGCAGGTGGTGGACCCCCCCCACACAATTATTTGAGATACTGCTGAGCTCATAATGCTATATATGTTTCTTTTGTTTAGATGGAGACCAGTGTATCAGCAACCCCTGTCAAAATGGAGCTCTGTGTTCAGACAGTGCAGGAGGCTATGACTGTGTGTGCAAGTCTGGCTTCTCAGGGGCACACTGTGAAAAAGGTCTGTGCATGTGGTGAACAGTATGTTTTAAAAAGTAGTACTGGCTAATTGTGATTACTTAACTATAAAAAATAATCATTGATGTATTTTAAATAAATAATCATTGACGTATCGTAATTGTTATCTGGATGGTAAAGACTCTATATGAAAAGACCTTTTTATCATAAAGACAGTGGAATAATTAAATCAAAATGTCAAAATGAATAAAATATTTCTTATAAATACACTTTATTTTTAAATTTTCTCTCTCCAGGAGTCTTCAGTCACGATAATTCAACCTTTATTTGGTTGATAATGCATGTAAGAAGTCTGAGTGTACAATGTAAATAATTGTCTGACAAGTTGACTTATCGAACAATGAATCGCTACTAAAATAATTGATAGTTGCCCTATTGTATTTGCACATCTCAAATGTTGTTTATTATCCCGTGTTTCCTTTTAGATGAGACTATCTGCCCCACCGAGAAGGACCAGGGCTGCTCTCAGTTCTGTAAACCTGGGTATAGCTCTTATGAATGCTCCTGTGCTGAGGGCTGGAAAATCAGCCGAACTGACAAAAACAAATGCGAACCTGCAGGTTGGTTTTATTCATGTTTACCATTTTAAGATGAAGGATTTGTATTAGAATGTTTTCTAGTTTCAAATCATGGCCTTAAATATTTCTGTCAAGTATATAAAATAGTATACTGTGTTCCATCTTATTTGCATTTAATGTAAATGCTAATTACCAGAAACACACCGATGCACTCAACAATATACTATAAAATGTATTTATTTTTTACTGCAACACAGGTTGACCAAAATGCTGCAGAACATAAATAAATAAAAACAACCATGTTTTTTTTTGTTTTTTTTTACTATAATATGAATAGTTTTGTCTTTTCCTCAACAAAACCTGCAGCTACACTAGTTAAGCATAAATAGCTCTTAACCCAACCCTTAACCCTTACCTTTTCCCCTTTTAGTGTCAAATGCCTGTGGCAAAGTGAGCAACTTTCAGTGGGAAAGCAGACAGAAAAGAAACAAGGACAACAACTTCCAGGGCCTGGATTGTCTTAATTCCGAATGCCCTTGGCAGGTAAATACAAAAGTTTAGTTAAGTGAAATTGTATCTAAGCACATGGTCATTGTAGATGACTGTAATGTAAATGTCTGGGTTACAGGCTCTGCTGAAGAGTGGAGAGTCTGATGGTTACTGCAGTGGTGTCATTCTCAAATCAAACATGGTCCTGACTTCTGCTCAATGTGCCAATAAATACAGCAATTTTCAGGTAGTGGTCGGTGAGTACACAATATTTTAATGATCCAATTCAGGTCTTTTTTCTAGATAATCACATTACTAATTGTATTTATTTATTTAAGAGTTTGTATTGTCTAAATTGTGTTTTCATCATTCATGTGTACTTCAGATGCTGAGCATTTATTTATGAACTATTCTAGACTAGTAAAAGATGCATTTACTGCACAATGAGTCTATGAGTTAAAAAATAGTTTTATTTGATTCTCTAACTAATGAGAAAACTTAAAGAGATTTTCTGAAAAAATCCTACTAATCATACAGGCTTTATTCAAGGTGTCAGCCAAATAGATGTTGAATATTGTACAAGAACATGAATACAAAAGGTGACACTGCCCTGTTTCCCTGTTTTTTTGACAGGTACACGCAAGACCACTCCTGAAGATGGTGAGCAGGTACGGCCTGTACACTTCAGTTCACGTCCATCCTCGCTACATCACAGGACGCCCTGAAAACGATCTGGCGGTGATCGAGCTCCGTGACACCATACGATTTAAGACAGACGTGGTGGCCGCGTGTCTGCCCGAGCGTGACTTTGCCGACCATATCCTGGCATCTGGACAATACCCTGCTGTGGTGACCGGGTGGAAGGAAACCCCAGAACAAAGCACCTTCCAGGGCCCTCTCACTCTTAACCAACTGGCTTATGAGCCTCTCTCAAAATGCATGGAGACCTACCCCATGATAATGACAAATAAAATGGGCTGTACGTCGCCGCGGGTCAATGCAGACTGTAGTATGAGTTTGGGAAGCCCCCTGCTAACGTTGTACAGAGACGTCTTCTTCCTCACTGGGATCATCACTAAGCCTGCAGATGCGGACTGCACCAAAGGCTACATTTTCCAGAAAGTGTCTCGCCATCTTGACTGGCTGCAACCCTTAATGGGCTCACGTTATACGCATTAGGAAATTATGTATGTGTGTGCATTTTATCCTGACCATCTCATGCAGCAGTTAGCGTTAATTTGAAATCCATTTAGTCATCCCTTGTAATTGCTTGTCATTTCCTCTGGACTTTCTAACATAGACCACATGAGGGCACTATCATGATATGTTACAGGTAATATAAAGTAGTTGGGAGCAGCATCAATATTATTTTAGTATGTGTTTTTTAATATGGACGTCCTTTAAAAATCTTTAAGTGGCATTAGCCAGTCAATATGCACCTTGTAATTCAAACACTGGTAATCACTGTCTTTGAATGTATTAAATCCTTGTTACCCCTGAAGTGTTGATCATTTCTGCATTCTACACTAGCCTAATATCTTCAAAGATAGCAAAAGAACATATGTAATTGATTAATTAAGTTATGGATGATGTTGAGGTTTAATATTGAAAGCACACCAAAGGCCAAAACCAGACAGGATAAATCTAAAAAGGGTATTGATCAAGATAAATGATAGCCTAATAGAATTGGGGTATCTGTGGTGAATGATTTGCTAAGATAATTACTGGAGTACTCAAAGTTTAGTCCAGATTTAGTCCTGTCTGAGCCATCAAATCATCAAAATATCAATTAACCTAATATCCAGACCGAAGATTCACATTATTAGTATTTGGAAACTTTGTTGTTTGCTTTAATGATTAAATTTACCCTTGTTTTGTTGTTTGTTTTGTTACTTTTTAAACTTAATATTACTTACTGCAATGTCAGAAAAATATTTTACTATAGTATGGTTACAGCCATATCAAACACTGTTATCAGATATGTCTTCTCATTGCACACCTCCCTTAAAGTCAGAATTATTTAATTATTATTATTTGCCTTAAATTTTGTAAACTATTTTTTCCAGATCTGATGCCATTTTGTATGTTTTTACTACAGCCCATTGGACCCATACAGTGAATCTCTGACGTCCAGCCTTATGTGTTTCTGTTCTCAGACATTACCTCCTCTGTTGTCTGGCACCGGTTTCCCACAGTCACCGGCCCACCGCGCTCTTCTCACAACCCCTCGGTGCACAAGGCCAGCTCCGTGTCAGCGCGGGACACAGGACTTGTAAGAATAAAGAATGGGCCACAACAAAAACCTGGCCTGCCACTTTTGATCGGGCTCCTGAAAGGCATGGTTCTAAGTGCAGGGGCCCGTGGTTGCGGTTTCCATGGCACTCACCAAGGAGACAGCTCCTTGTTCCCAAAAATGGCTGTGCTCCTTCAGTGGGACATCCAGGGCAGATTTATTTGAGTGCAGCTCCTTCCTTCCCCAGCCTTCTATTGGACTCTGGGCCTTCTTGGTCCATTTCTTTGCTCTGACAACTCACAAGGACGAGCACTAGACTTAATGTATGTCATCATTTAAAAGTTATGTTAGAATAAAGTAGTAGACACATTTATACATCTTAATAGTTTTAGTTTATGGATAAAGAGAGATACATATGAACCCCATATAAAAATGAACTACTGTATAATAAATGTCCAGTGTTAATCAATAAATTATTGAAAAGTAGTGTAATCATAAAATATGTATACATTCCAAATGATTGCTCTCCAAACTGTTTGAAATGTTATTTTAGAGAACTACTAAAATATTAAATGATACTGAAGTGCTGTTAAACAATACAAGAGTGCCGCAAGCAACACATTTAATACGGGGACTTCAGCCAACACTTATCTTATCTACAGTGAGATTTCTTTTTGAAATATAAGACACTCATGCAGTTCTCAATTTTGAAGTCTGAGAACAATTTACACCACTGTAAAGGGAGGAGGCGATGATGGATTCTGAAGAGACCTGGGATTTGCAGTTATGTTACTTGCAGAGTAATTTTACTGAACACATTAAGAGAACATGACAGAGAGGCATGAGGTAAAAGAAAGTAAAACACTTAACAAATATTGTGTAAAAGTGTTTCTTAATGTCCTATTGTGTGCATCTGGCCAGTGTCCCATTAAATTAATAATCCTCCCGCCCCAAAACCTTAAAATGGCCTCATGCTGTTATCTGAAATCCCCTCCGTGTGGGCTCCTGATGGTTGATTTGACACATAATAATGCAAGTCTCGTGGGTATAAGGGATAGACCCAAAATGGCCGTCTTTGGGCCAGGATTATCTGTCTGTCTAGACTCTGGAGCCACACAGGGGGTGAGAAGCAGTGTTGATATTAAGTATAAATGGTTTCTCAATCATCGTATTATTTCTAACATGGGTTTTGAATTCTGGGTATTTTATGAAACTATTGTGTTATATGGACAATGGGCTGCTAGTTACACTTGGTGAGGTAATTGTGCACAAGGCCAGCAGTAACACAAGGCCCCAAGAGGTATAGTCAAGGTTTGTTTAAGAAGTGGAAGGCATAATGGAAAAGACATTGGAGCAGTATTGGTCAAAAAATAATTGACGAGTAACTAATATTAAATAACTTCTACTAATAATAAATGAAACTTATGTTACCATATCTTTAAATTTAAAATGAGGAATAGGGTTTTTATTAGATGCCAGAAAACATACATTAGTTTACAACCATTGCTTTATTCATTGCTCTTTCTCTCAAATGAACTTGTGTGCATATAGTATTTCAATCTAATAAAGTCAAGTAACTGCATCAAAACTATGAAAAAAAATTGTGCAGTATGCTGTTTACTCTTCGTGTCGCTGCATGCCTTTTGTAAACTTAAAACCAGTGTATCAGAAAGGTAAATGAGTTTGTCCTTTTTCCCCTGACATGAACTTTGATGGTCAGCTGAAACCTGAGCAGCTCCAAAGAGGTCTTCAGACTCTGTGAATGAAAACAAGTGTACAGCGGCAAGAGGACCTCTGAGTGGTCATGGACAGAACAACAACCGTCACAATTTATTGCCCAAATACAAGATGGACTCAATTCCCAACAAGGTGAAATGTATTAAATTAACTGGAAAAACACTATGTCATAATGAACTAGTGAACAAAAATGTACCTTTTAAGGGCCCATATGTTATAATGTTGTTTCCTCATCAAAAGCATACCTGGAGTTGTGTTTTGCTTCATTCACAGATGTTTAACACACAAATCCTGCATATTTAGGCAGAGTTCTTCTCTCAAACGGATAACACTCTGTCCCACCTTGCGATGTCACGAGGTAATACAGGAAGAGCTCAGGTATGTTTTTAAACTCCATACACCTTCACTAGAATCATTTGGATGATTTTAGCACTGAAATTTCCAGTCTCAGTTAAATAAAAGGTAAAGGGTAGCTGCTAAACTACCACTTCATAACATCACAAGGTGAAACAGACCATAGTGATCTTTGGAGATGAAGATAAACAAATAATAAAGTATTATTCAAACATGTATGAATGAAACACAACTCCATGCATGTTTTTGAGGTGGTAACAACATTATGACATGGCTAAAAGCTCATAGTTTTGTGTAATATTTAAACATTTTTAAATATATTTTTTATATTTAACCTTTTGTTTCAATGTCACCGGACACCAAAAATTTTTCAGCTAGTGTGTACAATAATTCTTGGCTTAGTCCCAGGGAAAGCACCTACAATCCACGCAGCTTAATGATACCCACACAAATCTTGGGATAGATAAATGCATTCAATAAGCTAAATGTGGACTGGTAGTGGCAGTTGATGAGTCAATAACCCATTAAATCTAACATCCTTCTAAATGAGATGTGCTCTTCAGAATGAGCCTCTCTTCCTGGTCATGTTGCACACCTGTATCCTGCCATAGCTTGTGCATCCTGTCAGTTCAAAGGTCTCAGTTGTGATGTGGAAACAGATGGGGCTGAGGTGGGCTGCCCGCCTGTCCCTGCTGCAGAATCGGCGGGACTACAGGTAATACTGAAAGAAAGAACGGAAGGAAGGCCAAGAATACATTTATGACAAACAGTTCATGTGATGTTGTTACAGACATATGACACTGAGCATGTATTCCCGTCACAACAGTTGAGAAATTCATCAGAGGGACGAAGTTAGCCTGCATCTGTCTGTGAATCTATATTAGTCATGTTCTTCTGAGCCCTACACAGCACATGGATCCAAAGATACTTTGTTTATAAATACCAGTGCCAGGCAGCCAGTGTCTTGAGTAGACCCCTTTTAACAGTTTTACATTTTTATATGCATGGATAGTGTCTTATAGATAGATTAGCTTTTTCCATGCAAAAGTAAAGGTAAGCCAAGGTGGTTTTATCTATGCACATCCAGAGCCTTAAAATGAGCTGTTACCCTAAATCATGTGCGAGTAAAGGACACGGACTAAAAATAGTTGCCCGTACACAGCCATAGAAAATATGTGTAGCTTGAGTGTCAACATTCTCACATCAGATATGCATTGTGTATTAAAGAACGTTTTCTCAGTGTATCTGTCAAGCTGACTTTTAACTACGCTGAACTAATCATATCAGACATTTGGACAAAAATACAAGCAAGTTACGCCACTGCAGAGTCAAGCTCAAAATGCATAATTTATTTTCACGACGCACTCTTTGTAGACAGTAAAAATCAGTGAGGGGCATAATGGCAGCTTGGTGAAGAAAAAGGGTTGTAGCCCGGGAATGTGGTGATGGGGCTCGTAGAAAGCTCAAGAGCAGCAGCATTAAACTCTCCGTGCCCCTCCCCCTTTCTTTTCCCATGCTGTCACTCGCATGCACCTGTCAGATTAGTCTCAGGTCCTCAGCTGCCACTCCTCATGATACGGTTCCCTCTGAACAGGTTCCGTCACTGGTCTGGGGGTCTGCGCCCTGGACTTTTAGCGTGCGACGTATACGGGAAATACTCCAAGCAATTTCACCGATTACCGTTGTATTACTGGGTCGTGTTGAATTGCAGGATACACCAAAACGCCTTTATGCAAAGAATAGGCCCATGTGGGTGGTTCAGCATGCGCATTGCCATTGTCTTCTATTTATCTCTTACTACACGTCACGTTGGGAAACATGGGTGTCATGGCTGCTGTGCGTAAAAGAGTAATGGTTTTGGAATTTGCGCAAACAATAATACATGTAGATAGAGGTTTAGGCTAGGCTCTTGGAAAAAGTAAACATGATGGGGTGATATAGGAGCAGAGGAAACGTGGGGGTGGGGAGAGTGGAGGTAGAGGGGGTCCACGCTGAAAGAATCCCGCTGCTGGCTGGACGGACTAAAGCAGCTGAGGCGACAGGCATGTGACCGAATATAAGCACAACAGCGAGCGGCCTGGAAGAGCGTCAACAACAGCATCTTAACAGAGCAATACCGCTGTGCCTTTCACAATAATAATAATAACTACAACAAAAGAAAAAAAATTAGCCTCATGTTAGTTTTGTGCTGAAGAGATTTAAAACTAATAAAAGCTTTAGACTAAAACGTAAAACTGATAGTACTTTTTTCATTGAGCTCTATTGTATACTTAATATATCTATCCCAACTATTTTGCCACATTATTATAAAAATTGACTTAATAGTCTTGGCTTCTGTGTAGAATTTTTCTATTCCGCAAGCAGTCCCGTTTCCCTAAAAATTCATGTTTGTAACGCATTTACATTTGAGGTAGTGTTAAAATCAATGTGCTTTTATTTTGACTGACTTAACCGGAAGCAAACTTTATATGTGCCTCTACTTGACGCTGTATTCGCATGTTCGGTATGATTTAGTGCAGTAAAAGAGGGAAAACTGGAGCTGGGAATAATCAGCTGCGACAAATGCAGTGTCCATGACACTGACTTTACGACACTCTGTTTGGAACTTACTGCGTTCTGGGAGGAGTAATTAACGCAGTAGTTTCAATAGGGGAGATTTTAAGGAGACCCCCTGTCAAGCGATAACCTTTTTCATTTAGCGGTCAGTTGAAGTGTTAGTAATAGGCGGAGAGGTCTGTGATGGTTGTGGCTGCTCGGGGAGCAGACACTTCTGTCTGTATTTCTGCGCGATTGTGATGTTTTGACCGCGCGGAGGGGATTATTTTTACGCACGTCACACAGAGCGCAGTTTTGGGTGATGCGTCTTGTGAGGACCACTGAAGCACGGTGCGGACGCTCAGCTGGATAAACCCTACATTTCGGGGAGTAACGGTTATTTGCGCATCTTGTTTTAGTTACGTTGTATTAGTGCACAGAGGAATACTGACTGCTCCAGAGAAAGGTCTGCGACAAAACTGGGAAGACCCTGAATCCAGGGTGTACTTGTCATGTCCATTTTGCCTCAGAGGACAACAGACACGGGCTGAGTGAAGAACTATTTTGATTTTGTGAATGAGGAGACATTGCGCGAGGAGCCGAGCCACGTTCGAAATGTGAAGTCCAAAATCTGCAACGTCTCTAAGCCACGTCCATTCTACATTTGATTTGTTTACATCGATTAAGGTACGTGCATGTCATCGTGTTTATCAAAGAAAGACTGACGTTTATGACCGCATGTGTGTGCACAAACGACTCTAATAAACGTTGTTCAGACAGAAAGATGCTTTAAAGACGGATGCACCAATTTGATAGGTGTTGCCTGCATGTGTAGTATCGGGCACACTGGGTACCCACAGGATGTTGGAGCCACACACTGGACTTGACCTCAGGTTTGCTTCAGTATTAAACGCGCGTAAATCCACTCATGGCTTTAAGATAATTCGGTGTGTATTTTCTCACGAGGATCTTATGGGCTAAGGGGTGAGTTTCCATGTCACAATACACTGGACATCATTTTAGGACTGTCAATCACAGCGTGCACCCCACCCCCTTCGATTCCACGGCCCTCCCCCAGTCTTTTACTTTGGAGGTTAAATGTCATTCTTTATATTTGGGTCCCACGCGCTTACGCACCACCACCAACAATGGGCCGTGTCACAAACAAACACGGACTTCTGGAAGCCCCTGAGACCCTCCCATGTGACCAGTATTGTTAGGGTCTTTGCTAAAAGGGTGAAGCATTCTCCAAATGTTTATGCATTAAGCTCCTTAGGTCAGCTAAAACCATGGGTGTCTGTCGACTTCTCTCCCACGCAGGTCCTGTATGAGACCCTTTTAATTTGAGAGAGAATCACTTAAATGGTCACTTGAGTCCTATTACATAAAAGTAAGAGACGACCATCAATGTCTGTGATATATGATCTCCCGCAGCCATTGCCTGTGTAGTTTATTCATAGTGTCTTGGCGCTTCACGGTCTATTTTAGAGTGTTCTGTTTTCCATCATTAATCAATATTCATGCTGTTTATTGTCAGTCGGTGCTTTCATGAGTATGTTAGCTCTCTCCCGGGAATAGAGGATGCTACTGTATCTCCTCTAGGCTGATGCCATATGTACCTTATTTGGAGCACTATATGTGTGTGTGTGTGTGTGTGTGTGTGTGTGGCCTCGCAAACACAACAGTATAACTCTTACGCTTTTACGCACACACCCCTCTCCTCCCATCCCACTCTTTCAAACACAGAGAGATGCTCCAGGCGCGCTGCTCGCTCCAGTTCTTCTCCCAAACGCATCCGGCTGCTGCTTCTTTACACAAGGCCGTCTGATCACTATCACAAGCTCTGAACAAATTTGATGTTTTGTGAACTCCCCTTCATGACGGCGTGTATCCCGGTAGTTCATCCGTAATAATAGAGGATGATAATGGATGTCGGGCCATACGGATGAGTAAAGAGGACCTAAAACATTTTCTATATTTAGGCCTCACGGGATGCCTTCACAGTAATGGTGGCGAGGTGGAGGGGGTTGAATTTGGGATTAAACATGCGCTCGGTTGATTGCCAAGTTAATTAGCATATGGTCGCACTGTGAGTCGGGTCATATGATAATGAGGTCTAATTAAGTTGGCCAGGGAAGTCTAAAACGTCTAAAGGAAGAAAATGCTTCCCTGTCAGCTATATAGACACCCCAAGAAAGGCCTACACAGTACTGATTGAAATGTATTTATTTAAAATACCATATTTTTTCAATTACATCTCACCAGTGTCTTTTAATAATTCAGTCATTAATAGCACAAACCTTCATGTCAGACCCAGTTTGCTCTTTCCCCATTTTCTGTCTAATTTTTCAGTTTTGCTTGAAGAAACAAAAAGGAACAATTCCTTCATTGCTTTATTGTTGCATAAAATATAGTTGCCATTATTCATATGCCTACCCATGTTTCATGAATATGAAATGCTACTGAAGCCAAACAAAATGGCTATCAATAAATATACAGTTTCCAATGCTGAGAAATTCTTGACAGAAAAGTAGAAAGCTGTTGTGTCCATGCATAACATGTAATTATGTAAACTGTCTCCAGTTCTGGGCCAAAATTCCATTTAACTTCTACTGAGCACTCAAAATACAATTCTGTACAATCAGCACAAAATAAATGTATAGCTTTAGAGATACTGCAACTGTGTTCTCCAAAACAGCTACAAAAATTTAGAATGTTAAAATCATAACTTACTACAACTAACAGTGCAATTGATTCACTCCAATAAATATGCCTGTCGTTCACTTCTATTTACAAAAAAATTGAACTTTTCACATCTATAGAATCACCATATTGGTGTCTGGTGTTCTGTTAAAAGTCGTATCATGTGCCAGCTGATCCATTGCTCAACTGGACAGTGAAGTTCAGGAAATCAATACACAGGTTACACTGGTTAATGTAGCAGACTCTTCAAGTCATGACCTTAATTTCAAAGCTGAGTCAGAAAACATATAATTAGTTCAGGCAGTTTTCAAGATGTCATCAGTAAACAGATGTCAAGGCTACATACTGTGTGCATCCCCCTTCCACAGCTGGATCAATATGTTGTTACACAGGGACTGCAAGTATGTGCACACATTTTATTTATGGTCCCAGGAGGCTGCAAGAACTAATGTGAACTAAAGCAAGGATTCAAAAAGCAATAATCCTCCAATTATAGCTGTAGTTAGACAGCATCTGGTTGTCTGATATAGATGGTTAAAACTTGATGGCTTGCTACACATTTTTATTTAGGCATTTATGTCAGATTTATAGAGGTCTGTCTGTGCTGCGATTAGCACAGTTTGCACATCAAGTAAAGAAATAACAAAATCTCTTGTTTCAGTTTTTGTATAATTAATTTTCACTGAAATGTGGCCAATCCCTTGGAACAATTTGTTTGACTTATGACAGGCACATTTATGAACTGAAGAGAGACTTTTGGTGTATTGTGAGTAAACTGACATGTGTTTCACGTGAGATGCCCTACCTCATAATGCTACTTGAAAGGGCTTAAGACTGGCATATAATTGTAACTGAACCACTTCACTGAATCCAAACCTACAGCACAGAAACCATGATTTATTAGTTTATGATTTATTGCTTTGTTCTAGAGTAGATGACAACTATGGACAAAAGTTTTCTTTGAGTGCCCTTCAAGACTAAGCTGTAGCATTTCCCCAGGCTTAAACTTGTCCACAAGGGACACAGTAGCTCACACATCACAATATATGAATATAAGATAATAACAAAGAGCAAAAATATAAATAGTAATAATAAATAAAAAAATAAGTTGCAAAAGTAGCAAGAAACTAGTGTCAAAGAAGGCATAATTTTACAAATGTATATGTACAAGTAAAATTGAAATATAGATACATAGACACATACAATTTAGTAATACAAAATATATCTGGGCGATATACAAATAATTAGTAATAACTTCTTTTATGGTATGGCAAAGCAGTGGCAGAATGAATGTGAATTGAAAAGCACGCATCAAAATGCAATAATGTCTTCAATTATGCACACGTTAATTAGTTATCAACATGTATGCTATGTGTGATATTTATAGTCTGTGCTGGTACATGGTGGCTCGCTACATCACTGCATGGAAATCTGGAGTGGGGCTGCACCTGTAGTATCCTTGTTGCAGGTTAACAGTAGTGACATAAGAAATGCATGGTGCCTATTTGCCGGGTTTGTGTAAGAATGTTGCTCTTTAATAATAGATGTCCCAGAACAGTATGTAATATTCACATGCAAATTAGCAGGCAGAGCACAGTGGAGTAGACTAGTGCTATGGATGTGCAGTATATGTATGTATAACACTGATACATGCACAAAGCCAAGATGGAGCTTTTGGCAGCGGAGGAAGATGAGTCCCACAAAACAGCAGCCACGCAGAACTGGCACAGTCTGGATCCTTTAGTTACATAAGATACACAGCAAGAATAAAGTCTAGGGGGAGGCGGGGGGAGGGAGGGGGCACAGGCAACAAAAAAGGGGACCAGAGAGCAGCCAAAATGGAAGCTGAAATAGAATGAGAATGGAGTGTGGTGAGGAGTGGAGGGAGAGGGAGGCTTCACAGCACGGCTTTAAATGTAGCGAAGACACGAGACCCTTCTACTCACTATACAGCGCGGAGAACGAGAGGGTCTGAAAAGAAAGAGCTTTTAAAGTCAGTGAGACAAAAATGGCAACATGGAGTGGTGAGGCGAAGAGATAAGGCAAAGAGGTGTGGAGATGGCATTTTCTGTGACTGTGTGTGGTGAAGTGACACACTGTAGGTGTGTGCTATGTTACGTGGCTCTGCATTGGAAACAAAGTGAAAATATTCAGACTGTCGTAGAATAAACTGTAGTAGCCTGAGAGCTGAAGTGAAAAGGTCTGACGTTGGAGAAGTTTATTTACCAGCAGTACAGAACTCAGCACCCGGTGACATGAATCCTCAATAGACTGCGATAGTGTTGTCCATTCCAGTCTAGTGCAAACTAGTCTTTTTGTGCTTCTGGTTTGGGGAGTATTATACCACTGATGACGAAGGCTAAGATAATAAGGTTTGAGCTAATAGTGTCCTATAGACTATATTAATGTATTATCATACATATTTTTGCTTGTGGTACAGATGTGTAATAATAAATGACATGTTATACTGCTTTTTCAGCTAAATACGATGTCCAAATTCGTTCCCTGGCCCTCAATCATCCAAAAAGTGACTTGTGATGGCTGTGAAAACAAACATTCCTAAATTGTCATCGTATCATATGCTTGACCCAAAGCGAGATTTTCCAAGTTGTCATCTGACTGTGTTTCCTGGCGGCTCTCTAGTCCCATTCAGTAGCAGCCAGAGCATCCATCTGTGCAGGAGAGGGTGAGAGGGGAACATGCTAAAGTGCTCACTGGTGTCATTTGAGTCTTTTCTGTTTGGAGCATCTCCGCAGACAGTCATTAGGAAGTGACAAAGGTAGAGGAGGACCAGTTTGGGAATGAGCAGGCACAGTGTATTGTTTTGTCCCAGCTGTTGCCATGGTTATGACTAGAAAGCCAATACAATGTGAGGAGATAAAATTAGTGTAAGGTGTTTGGATGCAACAGCACTGTGTTTAGCCATGTGTTTATCAGTGACTCATGCATCAGTTACACTGTAAAACATGACAAACTCATTAAATACCTGGGGAATTTAATGCATTTAATATAATGGGCATTAATACATCTCCTAGTGTGGTGAGGAATTGTTAACAAAAAATAAGTTGGCAGTTTAAAAGTTATTATTAGTGCATTTATGTAATGTTTCATGGCACCTATACATATTTGGATAGATCAGATGATGCATGAAAACATACATAACATAAAGAAATGTCTGATATTTTACATAAATTACACAATATTAAATGCCCTTCAGGTCTCACTCCCATTAGCCTAGAAAAGTGACTAAAAACACTTAAGATGCAAGATTATTATTATTACAGTTTTACAGTGTACAAGCAAATGCCGACCAATAACAGCCTGCGGCAATGAGGAGATGACACAACATGACAAGAAGAAGTCAGGATATGAGGATGGCAGAGTTCGAATAATGAGGGAGGAATAAAGGGCTGCTAGCTCCCTTAAGGCTACATCAAAGAGTCAAACAGATAAATATGCACAAATTAATGTACTCGCACAAACCTTTACTGTTAATTAATATTTCACATGTAAACAACAACTATGGCTGTAAAAAACAAGATCAAGGGCTGCATGATAGATTGTCCTAGAAAGTAAGTTCTTAGAAAACTGTAAAATTTTAAAGCATGTTAAAATATACGTAAAAAGAGCAATAAATAAAACATACTTGGCATTAAAGTCATAATCATATTATTAATATTTTCAATCTAATTATCATGGACAATTTGTGTGCAATTTTGAGCAAAAAGATTATTCATCATGGTTTTGTTTTGCTATTAGCACAAACCTGACTGCATAAATAACAATAAAATAAAATGCGTTATACTTCGTACTTTTGTATTATTCATTACAATATTTGGCCCCTCTCTCAATCATCTTGAAACACAATAAAGCAAGAGGATGAAACGACCAGGCTTGTTGCTATTCTCTAGTCTGCCCTAGTTACACTGCAGCTGGAGGCACTGTGTGTGACCCAGCAGCCTACCCAGTGTGTATTTAAACCAGGCTCTCTCATACTTACTTTCCCTGCCATTTAGACGACGATGAAACACTAGCCTTTATATGGTATGTAAATACTGTGGCTATTTTTATGTCAAAGCATATAAAGAAGTCTTGGGATAAACAAAAGACTTGGAGAGTTTGAAGTGGGGAATTTTTAAAAGTGCACCCAGCAGCTTGGAAAGAATTTCTGAAACTGACACTGCACTTTTTTACTGTCTGTATTTTGTCTTTAACTACTCTTACATCCATAATTAACTACAGGATACCAGAATGCACTTTAAAAACATAAAATGTATATTTTTTTATAAGTAGATTAGAGCAGTGGTTGAGTAACTTGAGTTATTTAGTGGACTAGACAAAGTGCAGTGGTGACTCAGTTGCAGGTTTGTTGGTGTAATGACACTGACCTTTACTGCTTGTCACTGCTGTTACTGTGGGCTTTACTCTGTTGGGGGTATTTATGAGCTTTGCAATAGCAATGGAACAAAGGAAATGTTTCTCAGGTTGAAAAGAGCAGTTTCTATTGTTTGTATGCATGTAGAACTGTATGAACTACTGTTCTTTGTTTCTGCTTAAAAAACACAGCAGTGGGCACAACAGCATTGTCCCTACAGAGAATAACTTCAGAGGAGATGTTTTCTACATGTATGGCTTTAATCATTGACTTTCTTTTGTTTATCCTCTTTCAGAAATGGCGATCCTGCCCGTCCTCCTCCTGCTGACACTCTCCATTGCACAGCCTGGCTCCAGTCAAGAGTTGATGGGCCCAGAGCAGGGGGCTGTCCCCAGAGGATGTGGGTGGGGCATTGTGCGCCCATACACACTACTCTGTGACCTGGACTCTGTTTGGGGCGTGGCCGTGGAATCGGTAGCCGCTGGAGGAGTTCTGGCCTCCATCTTTCTCGCCCTGGTTCTCCTTTGTCGCCTCCGTCACATCAGTGAGGGGGAGAAGCGAAGTGGCGTGGGCCCCATACTTCTGCTCCTTCTTGGCATCATAGGTCTGTTTGGCCTAAGTTTTGCATACCTTATTGAGCAGGACGAGTCGCTCTGTCTCCTGCGGAGGGCGCTATGGGGTGTGTTGTTCGCCCTGTGTTTCTCTTGTCTGCTGGTGCAGGGTGTGCGTCTGCGCAGGCTGGGGCGTGAACGGCGTAGCCCAGGTGGGTGTGCCCTCACCGGGCTGGCCCTGGGGCTGAGTGCAGTGCAGGGGATCATCGCAGCTGAGTGGCTGCTGCTGACCGTGCTCAGAGAGGGCCGGGCCGCCTGCCAGTACCTGCCTCTGGACTTCTCTCTGGCCTGTAGCTACGTCCTGGCCCTACTGTTAGCCGCACTGACCGCTGCCTCTCTGGCGCTCTGTGGGAAAACTCGACAGTGGCGCTGTAACGCCATCTGGCTGCTGGTGACCTGTGTGCTGTCACTGCTGCTGTGGGTGGCCTGGGTGGGCTTCTATCTGTATGGGAACGACTGGCTGGGACGCTCTCCCGAGTGGAACGACCCCACACTGGCCATCGCTCTAGTGGCTCAAGGCTGGTTCTTGCTTATCTTCCATGCCATCCCTGAGTCCCACCTGTGCTTGAGACCCCCACCACAGCCCACCGCTCCCGACTACTTCGACACGTCTCAGAACTCCACCAGGATGAGGGAGACCAGCTTTGATGATGAGATCCCACTTTCCCACAGGCAGTTTGTGGAGAACCAGGGCTATGGATACACTGATGAGAATGCAGCAGGTATGGTGCAATGCTATTTAATATGGAATGCATTATTTCCAGACTATAACAAAGGCAATAAATATTGACTAAGGAGAAAGCTTTTTCATATATCAAAAATAACCACATTATGTCCAAAAGTGAATGATGCAAAACAATATTTTGCTTCTATACAAGTTGAACAGTGGGTAGAATGCTACCTTAATATTCAGATGTTTCAGTAGCCTATTATAAGCAGCATCATAACTGAATTCATCCTATACCTATATTTGACCTGTCTCTTACACCTTTCCTGTCTTGTGTCCAGGCTTGAGGAGTGGCAGCAGTGCCGGGCAGCACAACAGCAGCGGGGGAGCCCGGCCCAGCGCTCCGTTCCGCAGTAACGTGTACCAGCCCACAGAGATGACCATGATCCTAAACGGGGGCGCGGTGAGTACAGCCTCCCAGTCACAGGTACACCAATCTAACTCCATGTAAATCTGACATCCCAGCCTTCACACTGGACTGCATGTGCAACCAGAGTTCAACAACTCATTTGGGAATGTGGGGGAGGTGTGAGTGAGTGATGCACGATCATGTAACTTTTGTGTATCTGTGGGGACATGCATGAATGGTTTTGACATAAGGCATATATATATATATATATATATATATATATATATATATATATATATATATATATATATATATATATATATATGTACATACATACATACATACACACACACACATACAGTATATAGTATATATATATATATATATATATATATATTTCCTGAACAAAAACAGGAGACAGATTTTTAAATGGCACCATTCAACACAAAGAATAGTTGAATTTATTTCTCCTAAGTCCAAACTCCAAACCAAAAGCTTTTACTAACAGGGGATTGACAATGATGTCGATTCAAAAGAATAAAAAGTTGATCATAGACAATTGAAAATGACTGGATCTCTATTCTGTAAAAAAAAATCTATTAATTACTTACCATATTACATACAGAGAATGTCAATAAAAAATAGACCAGCATCACCACTAGTTGCCTGCGTACCATAGTTTGAGAACCACTGCCACAGGTTATACTCAAAGCAACTGTCCGTGTGTGTGTGTGCGTGCGTGCGTGTGCCTGTGTGGGTGTGCGCTTGTATGTGTTTTGTGTATGGCTTCTCTTTATGCACTGTGAATGGACACAGTAGCACGGTGCACTCGCAGTCATTATGAATTCGGCCTGTCAGGCAATGACACAACACACCTCGTAACACTGCAGCCCAAATGCTGAATCAACACTTTGCTACACGCTAATGTATAGTCCCCATTTGTAGCTATCTTGGCCTATATTCTCATTCACATTGCAGCTCATATAGTTTTATGGTAACATTTACAACCTCCAATTACACTTTGCACTATTACTATAATCAAGTATTTAAAAGGTTATTAACTGAATGAGAAGCACATTTTGCTATAAAAAAAGATCTTTGAAACAAGCGATTTAAATAGAAATTAAATTGGATGTTACTGTGCTATGTAGTGCTATGGTGAAGACTAATACAGAATTGTGTTCTTTCATCCATTTGTCTCATTTTACTGTACATCTTATCTGATGTCTTCAGTGAAAATCCAATTCTGAGTTCTGGTAAATTCACTAGCTGTAAAATGTTGTCTGCTGGTACGGACTGATTGGCCTGTTTATATCCAGCAAATATATGGGGTTACAAGACTGCAAGGCTGCCTTTATACTTACACACACCACACCAAAATTGGAGCTAAAGCTGGACTAGACCAAAAGTAAACCTGAACAGAACCAAACCAAGTCTCAAACCAGGATCAAACCTGGATAAGTGATGCAGCCTAAGACACAGAGAAATATATTATCTTCCCAATTACCTCTGCCACATATCTTCTCAGTGGGCCTAGATGTTCAAATACTTTCTTGCCTTGACTTAATATCTAAATTTTTCAGTTCTCTCTAAACCAAATTATGTAGAAAAATGTTATGAAATACATCCCTGAACATGAACATTTACATGAGCAATAAGCAACTTTTCCTAAAAAATAATTTCTGTTTTTATCTTCTGCAGGTGCCCTCAGCCCCTCCCACCTACACCGGCCGACAGCTGTGGTAAAGGATCATATTTTGAGAAGATGATATGTTGAGGAGGATGAAAACAGTGAGGAGTGTTGAGAGATGTGTTGGACTTAAAAAAACAAACAAAAAACGTTGTCACCAAGTGGGCAAATTCACTTTGTACAGACTTAATAACTGTCTGTGTGCCAATCAACTTGTATTGTTTAAGTGTGTATGGGACTCAGAGACAGTGGGCAATGGAGGGCTGAGCTACAACGTTTTAGAGGAAAGTTAAAACTAAAGTTATGAACAAAAATGCAAAAAACTAATAATCTGATTCATATTAAAGCTGTCAAGGTGTTGTAGCATTATTCTCCAAAGAGCAGCACTAAAACAACAGAAAAATCGTTCCAGTTTTCCGGCCAGTCAGACTGTCTCTTTGCTAAGATGGAAAACCTTTGGCTCTGTCCTCCATCTATCCACACAGAAGAGCACATGGGCATCTGTACAGCATAAGTACCGCCCTATATTAAAATAGAGTGTATACAACATCATCTCAACTCCAGTCTGCCCTATCCCTCCGAACACTCGCATTTCTCACTCTTATTTACCCGCATGGAACTCAAAACTGTGAAGTCCACCTGACCACAGCACGGAGCCAGTGCATAAGGACGTTGACGCTGCTAACAGACTTGTTAAATACAGGAAGATTCTGAAGGACTGTGATTGGGCAGTTGGGACGTCAGTTATCGGCGAATCTAGGTCACACTGCTGTGCTCTCCGGTGGGCAAATGTCACTTTAAATCAGCAGGAAAAGAAGAGAGGAAATGCAACGGCTTCCTTCGTCTGTTTTGTATGTTCGGACATTTAAAAGACATTCAGATAACAGGGTTGCTAACTGGTGCTAAATACCCCATAGCATATTACAGCTCTGCACAACTTCCCAGTGAAAAAAATTACATTATTGTGTGCAAGACATATAAGCTTGTGCGATGATAGACTCAAAGATGGTCTATAGGGGACACTCCAATCCTACAGTAACAAGATGGCGCCCGGTTCGTCTGTTTTGGGGGCGGCGGCCATGCTGTCGTGTCTATCTGGTAGAGCGTCCAGGAAGTCAGTGTGCCAAGAAAGGACTCACGTTTCTCAGAGTCTACATTTCACACTTCTGTCACCACAGGCTCTGTACATAGTATGGTGTAAGCTTGTTTACTTTGATTTAGTTTAGTCCTACTGAAGAACTGACGACTTTTTTTTAAGTTGATTTGCCTTGTGTTCCAACATTTGATTTTTGTTCAATTAAGCTTTTTTCAGATTTATTTTTTATGATTAGCTATTTCTTAATGTTTTGCCAATACTAGACATGCTTTGATTTTTGTTTTTTTTGTTTATTGCATGTATAAGTTGTAAATTACAGTCAGTGTGCTGCTGCAACTTGTAGTATTTCTGTCAATATGTCTGCTTCCTCTTATTTGGTATATTGATGCAGTGTTCACAGGTACATTGTGGAATATTTGAAAGGGGGTGAAAACAGTACTTCCAGTCAGTGGTACTGTTCTTAAAGCAGTTCTAAACTAAGTAACAACTAAAGAGACTGGGGGGTCAGACCTTGACCACTGCTGTATGTATTCCACTGGTGATTCTAAAATAGCACTGGTACCAACATGCCACTTCTCAGCCAATCAAAACCAGCCTCCAAATGGGCTGGTCCTGGATCAGTAATAGAGAGGGAGAGGCATTCAAGTACTGTGTGTGTTTTCACTTACTGTGGAGTACAAAAAAGTAACACGTGAATTTGTAGATTTTGCACTTGTCAACTACCTATCTGTGCATGCTTCTCACCATTTCAACATGTAAGACCTTCTTGAAACGTACTTTTGAATACTAACTATAAAGGTCATGTGACAGCAATCATCTTTCAGTGTATATCCAATTCTTCACTCTCTGTGTCTGTGCTTTCTCAAACGTATAATGGAGTGCTGGGGCAAGACAAAAGGTCAGAGGAAATGGACTAGAACACAATGGGATCATAAAATAAACTTATGTTTAGAATCTTCTGACTGATATTATCTGTGACTGTGATGAAATTTGCACAAATCTTCTCCACGTGGTTCAGTTTGTCATCCCTGGACCAAAAAAGCCCCCTCCCCTCTGGCTTGTTGTTGGCTGTCCTCGTAATATGTCTTGCCTTCAGACTGTTCCATGGGGCAGCTGACAGGGTTGATATTCACAGCTGTGACGGTGCAGTGACGCAGCATGCCTATGTATAGAACCTGATTCTTCTGATTAGAAAATTGAAAAAAAAGTTCATTCATCTTCAATAAAAGTGTCATGTTTGTAGCTAATTTCTAACTGGGCGTGGCGTTTTCTTCATGCACAAGTCTAGTTAATTGCAATAATTCATTCAGACTCAAATTAGACATTTCTAAGTTCAGCGCTTAATGAAAGATTTTTAAATTGCTAAGCCAGGGAATGTTACATTTTAAGTTTAATTGCTCATGACTGGCTTTGATAAATAATGCTTTAAAAAGTCAACAAAAGATATGCCCTGCTGACTGATTAGTCGACTAAAAAGGGGCGAGGCAAAAGCTCAAATTTCACTCACAAAAGTACAGTTGCAAAGGAGTTAATGCATAAACATATAAAGAATAAGAGCAAGAAACAAAGACAGATTAAATTTGTGAGTTTATTTTAATTTATAAAAAGGCAGATTGTAAAAAAATACCAAATCTTCAGCTCATTCAGTCACTCACTTACTTTCCTTTTTTGGTGTTGCCCCATATACATCCTTATAATCTAAATAACTAATATGACTAATTTCACTACAAATTTGTGTCCATTAAGACTTTGTTGCCTAATAAATCGACTAAATGATTTCAGCCCTACTGGCCTCAAGAACTTAATACACACTTCGGTGGCAATATTACAAAAACATTCTGATGTTTAACAAACACACACACACACAATACTTCCACTGAAATCTGAACTCGGCCTCAAACCACATGCTTTTATAGTGAAGAGCCATAAAGCACATAAAAGTCAGTGGCTCTAGCACTTCATCTTAACCCAGCCAACATTAAAAACAGTTCACTCTAGTGTATGTATAAGCAGTCATTTGTGGTGTTTCAGTTCGGACTGGTCCCAGGAGCACACTGTTATCTGACTTTGCTGTGACAGTCTGGTGCCGTGCTCTGATCCAGTTACAGAGAAGCCCAGAGCTGCCAGACTCAGTGGAGCTGGATCAGATATCCCCAGAAAGAAATGCCCTGTTTTATCATCCAAGTCAATGGCAGCTGTCCCTCAGTCATCCACAAACCTTCCATAGGATCTCATAGGACTTTAGTGTGAGGCAAAAACCATTCATCACATGACCACCAAGAAGAGGAGAACAGAGGAAATATAGCTTGAAAAGAGATAAAAGTCAGTCAAGATAGTACCTTCACTTGAAATCACTGACACAAGAGAAGACAGTGTTTTATATCGGCAAGCAACCTTAGAAGGGTGTACAACCGTATTCCTGAGTTTCAAGCATAAGGATTCTTTCCTGATTTGAAGGATATGGCATGGCAATGGTCCTCTGTTGTCACTGTAATCACACAATTCAACTCAAAACATTCTATCTTATGAATGGGGAAAGGTCATCACAAATTCCTTTAAATCAGGAGGGGATCATTTGTCTGAAACTCAGGAATAGGCTTTACAAGAAACCTATATCTTGTCTAATTAATAATGTAAAAGTAAACACAACGGTGGCATTCATCCTTACTCATGTGCAGGGCATCTGGCATAGAACAAATTCAGAAACAAAAGTCATTTAGAATTTCAGTGAAAGGTTGAATGGAAAGAAACATGGTCATAACTTATTTAATGTTAAGAGTGGAAGATTGGAGCAAAAGTAAGTAACTATAATCGCTCCTAGACAGGTTTGGCATACAACAAAGGCATAAACTGGTTAAAAACTTACACATGCAAATTATCAGAAAAACATTCCCTTTTGCATCCATTAATTCAATCTGATTTACCATTTCATCCACTAACTGGATGTTTTGGACAGTGGGAGGAAGCTATAGCTCTGACTACATAATAGCCATACATAAGTCATATAAAAACATGACATTTATCACCATTCTTCGTTAATTTTATTTCTTAACAATCTCATCTTTAACAGAAATCCACAGTTTCACACATGCTACATTGTGCCCCTTTTGGCCTCTTGTGCAAATGTACATATAGCACAGGAAAAAGGAAATGACAACTCAGAAAATATGATTTGGTGATCACGTAGTCAGCACTCAGCTAAGGGTGCTCAGGGGTGGCTTACAAGCTCGTAATATTTTCTACTTCCTACAATATAACATGGGACATCCTGCGCAGCATTAATTTACAAGGCTGGTAAAAGGAAGCCATCTATCATAAAGGCAATGAAAGCAATCATCTAATTACATGTGCATCTCTCGGTCCATAAATCTCAGCCTGAACATACCCAGTTGGTCACAGCCATGTTTAACAGCAAGTTTGACTGATCACATTGGTCAGCTTTACATCAGCTTAATAGCTATAAAATAATAAATAGTGTGTGGTACAATACAAATGAAAAGCTATAACTTCAAAAAACTACAGGCAAATATATAGGCTGGAGAGAACAAGGAGGGTCCATTGTAAATCACTGCTATGTTCTGAAATGATGTAATGATTACGTTCTCAATATTTCTGGTTATGCTGTCCCAGAAGTAGGTTAGGTTATAGCTATTGCATGAGAAGTGATTCTAAAACAAACTTTTGATTGATAATATAAAGGAGAAGTGGAAACTAATAAAACTATTCACAAAATAACATTCAAACTGCAAATGCCTGAAAGAAGAAGGTAGAATAGGACTATTTCTGTTTGACACTATAAGAACTACATCACTACGTTTTATTTTTTTGTGTGCAAGATAGTGAATAAAATTATTTGAACTATTGTAAGTTGCGAAATGCATTCAGTTATTCATATGGGTTTCATTAGGGCCGTGAGACCCCACTAAAGAAGGAGAAACTGCAGCCAATGATTTCACACTGGAATCAGGTACAGTGAACTTAGCCAGCAGACCATCAGAGCCTATGTCAGCCAGTCCGCCCAAACTGGGGGTCAGCCACTCACCGGGGGTCACCTGGATGGTGGGGGTGTGGACCACGGTGCTCTGTGGAGTCGGTGACATGACCTGAATAGAGAAGTCCGAGTTCTCCAGCTGAGGACTTTCAGGAAGATCTGTCATGGACGAACCAACTGAAAGAATAAAACAAAATGTACATGAACTCGCACAGACAACCTGTGAACAATATGAACATTCATGGTCCTATTTAGGTCATTAAAAAAGTGTGACTATCAACTAAAAAAGGGGGGTTCATTTGTGACTTTATTGTTTTTTTAGAGAGACTTGTTTACCAAAACAAATCAGCTTGCCTGTTGTATTTCCATTTAAGACAGTTCTTTCTGGTCAGATTGTATTAAAACAAAATACAATTTGAGTAACAGTTTTAGACAGAGCAATGCCTCCAGTTAGCTTTGTTCCCCCCAAGAAATGTTGATGACATCACTTAAAGGTATCAATAAAGATACTACAGTAGAGTTCATATCTCTTTGGCACCACTGAAAGTAGTAGCCTGAAGAATGTACAATTTACAGCAACATTTTCACACAATAAAAAGGCCAAGATTCTCTGTGGTAGTATTTTCAACAGCAAAGTTTTTGGTTGGACTATTTTAGATCTCTGTTGTTTTTAATATTATTAAATCAAAGGTATGACTCATGTCGTTCCCTGTATTTGGAGGCTGTTATTCTACCCCATGGTGTAATAAATATCCACACGTCAGGCCCAGTCAAGGACAGTCTTGTTGTGATGCATGATCTGTTGAATGCAGCACCTGTCCAACTGCCCATGACCTTTTGACCTCTGACATATCCTTGTGTGGTGCCACTACGGTTCACTTAGTGTTGCAGTTCTTTTTTCTCTATTTCGGGCTAATTCTGATTTCAGACTGTGAAATGGCAGAGGAGATATCACGTGTTAGTCTCCTCGGGTCAGTTGAGATGACTGCAGCTGTTGCCAGGTCAACTTAAAAAACGGGGGGAGGGGGCCCCAGACTGTTTTAAAATAAAGTGTAACATATATATATATATATATATATATATATATATATATATATATATATATATATATATATATATATATATATATATATATATATATATATATATATATATTTTTTTTTTTTTAAACTAAATTCAGTTCTTTTTCTTGTTGTTTAGTCGGGTTCTGGTCTACTTTATTCGAGATTTGGGTGCACAACATTAGAACTACGTATGCAATGACCACACACAGCAACATAATCTTCTTGCCAGTTCAAGTTAAATCACTCCAGTTCAGCAGTGTGCAAGTTTTTTAATTAATGTTTGTCCATACAAAATCTAGTGTTGTGTACACAATAGGAGCTGATTTTAAGTGCTTTAGCCTTTTCCATTAGAGCAACAGTCTGGACATGTTCTGTGTATCTTGTGCCCGGGGTAGCCTGTATACTGTGAAGTCAGCAGTAGTGGGGCATGAGCAGCTGTGGCAGAGCAGTGCAGAGGTGGCACGGCCATAGCCACAGCCATTGTTGTGAGGAATGTGTGATTATGATAGACCTATTGTTTGTATGGAGCAAAACAATAAAGTGCGGCTAATAGGACATTTTTATTTTACATATTTACATAAATAGTATTCTGTACAGTCAACAGTCCTGCAACCATAGACATTTCTTAATATTTTATTTAGTTTATTTACGCAAGAAAAGGCATGTATAATCTGACGTACAAACTTACATGAACCTATATAAATATATAGAATAATTACTGTGCCCATGCTGTTATCTACATTTGCACATTAATAGTGCAAGACAACCTAACACACATCTGTGAGGAAGTAATACTGATCCTACATAGCTCATAACTCACTGCTATGGAAATGTACTTTTAGAAAAATAAATGATCACTGTTGGGAAATTAAAAATGCCACATGCTGCCCTCTTGGCAGAAAAAAATACAAAATCAGTGCCCACAATAATGACTAAAGCTATAGCAGCTCTTCTGGTTTATGTCCCAGAACTGTCCCGTGCATCTTTCACTCCACTTTTGAACACAGTCATGCATTCTCAGCTGTCCCTTGTTCACATTTCCATCATAATCGTTTTTAAACCTTAAATCTTATACTATGAACAATGACTTAGATTATCACCCTGCCCCCTAACAGGTGCAAAAATAGAGATGATCAGCCATTTACCCTGTCCATGGCCATAACCGATTAAAGCAAATTAAATATTTGGTATCAGTCTAGTATAGTACACTGTAGTGTTTGTAAATGTAAAATGCTTGTACCTCTGCTTTCTTGTTGTGCCCAGAACTTCTCCACTGTTTTGACTATGTCTTGATTGTCTCTCAGTTCCTTCTGCCACTGTCGGAGCTCCTGCACATCTGGCCGTGCCCTCACCTGAAGAACACAAATAAAAGCAAAAACAACAACAATGGAAGAAAATGCAACAGAAATGTGTCTAATTTGATGGTGGCAAGAAAGGCGGGACATAGACAACACTGGCTGAGGGGTATGTTACAAATAAATACTAGAATAGACAAACTAGAGCTTGTTTATTGTTTAACTGTATGGTAAAAAAATCTAAATTGTTAAGACAAATGACATATACATAGATGAATATCTAATTAATTAGATCTTTTGTGTTTAGATACAATTCTTGCTTTAGAGTGTTTTAAATGCAATAAGCTTTAAATGATCATTCTCTCTGTCCTTGGTAATCCTTTAAATTGCAGAAAACCCCTGGTGCAGTGTTTGTGTATCTGTGTGGGCTGTTGGTATTCCCGTGAGATTAATAAACAAGGTCGCTGAAAAGAAAATGCCTCTAAGCTTTAATTTGCTTTACTTGTTTGGTATCCTGTAAGCCTCCTGCCTTTTTTTTTAAACAAAACTTTCTATCTCCAAATCCTTCTCATCTCTGATCCTCTACGCACAGGTTCTTGAGTGCCCGGCTATTCAGCATGTCTGAGAATAGGCCTGTTATATAATGCACAGGCTGGTAGAGAATTTGGCTACAGCGAGAGTGCTGCAATAGCTAATTCACTCATACAAATGGAAATCAGGGGTTCAGGGTCAGAGAGGTTCTGTTTTCTTCTGCCACTTTCATTCATTTGACACGTTGCCACAGTGAATCTTCTTCACACAATTTAAATGCAGGACCACTGAAACGATTTATAATACATGATATTTAGTCATGACGTGTCACACATTCGGACAAATAGTTCCTGGAAAGCTGCCATTGTAAGTGCACTGCTGACAGTTATGTGCAACGTTTGAGGGATGTCTGCGTATGTACAGCAGCAAAGCTTGTTACACAGTTGAAGTGTTGTTTATCCCCAGGGGTAAGTGGTGATATAAAAAAGAAGTTGCTACAATGTGTTTATTTGATTATATTATTAGTATTTGAGCACAAGCTTAATTTTAAGGTGTAGTATGAAACTTTCTGGAGATGGCATGTCACCTGCATGATCAATAGAGATAGATTGTTAAAACCATACTTTGGAACCTTCTTCAAGTTTATTATATTATTTCTATTTATTATTATTTATATTACATTATATTTATAGTCAAAGCAACCATATATCCATGGAGACAAGCAGGTGGAGGCCATTCCCCACGCCAAGTGAGGGTCAGGTTGGTCAAGATGCATGTTTTTCAGTGGATTAAACATATAAATATAATACAAAAACATGCATTTCTATGTCTATCTTTCTCCTAAAAGATTACATACTGTGACTATAAATATATATTTTACAATGTGTGCTGCATCCACATCATAAAACACAACTATAAAAACTACTGGGGACTAGTGGTTTAGACTGAAAAAGAATAGGGATATGTGTTCATTCCATTTCATAAGGAGTTACTAAATTTTGACAAACCAAGCAAGAAGAATCAGGAACAAAATCAGGACAGTTTGAAACAACAACAAAAGGAAGCTGCTACATAGTTGAAATTTGAACTAAACTCAATTAAAATCATTACCAAACCCCTGAACTGCAAAAGATCCACGAGGACAACCTGAAGTAGTCCACTGAGTATCAACCAACCACCAAATACAGGCTGCTGCACACTAAACTCCTGTTCTATTTTTAAGATGCTTCCATGTTTCAGCTTTTCTCCCAGACACAAATGCTGATGCACAAAGGCTTTATAATCACAGGCCCAGACCACATCACATGCTCCATGCTCTCCACAGACCTATTATTGCTCCTGTCACCAAAATCCAATGCAAAACCCTAAGCTACAGCATATCTATGTAGCTTGCCAAGTTGTTGACTAGATAGAAACAATAAAGTGACTGGATAAGTGGTCACTAAATCAGGTATAGATTGCTAATTAGCCCTAAACCTTTTGTGTAATGGTGTCACTGATTGACAATGCACCAGACCTATTTTCCATCCAGTTATTTATCTGTGGCTGTAGACCGTTCATCCGGAATCACAGACCCACTTCTGCTGTTGACTCTAAAGCTTGCAGAGTGGTGAGTGCGCAGTTCTCTTTCAACCAGCCCTATTAGTTTATGCCAAATACAATATCACTCAATACGCACCATGGCCCACTTTCCAGACAATGGAGCTATAGCTTTAAGGTTATCCTGTGCACCAGAGTAGAATTTTTGAAAGAATGGGCCTAAGACATGTTACCTCAAACAAAACAAAACTATTTTTTTGCTATATTTATTATTCATTTCAATTTTTTTTAGATTCTTTTCCTTGGCATTTAAGCATTTTGTGGTATGTCAGTATGTTGTGTTTACATAATGGCATAAGATTCCCATGCTTTAAATATGAGGAGGAGGTTATTCTAAAAGTATAAAACTGCCAATGTTTTGACTTGGTTTATGGTCTATATCGCTGTCATTACTGTCTGTCCAAACTGAACAAAAACTGGTTCTCACTGAGGAATCAAAATGTTGTAATATTCAATCAGGTGCAAATGTTGCCTTTAAGAGGACTTTAAGTTTTGTTGGTATATAATGTATGTAAATAAATGTAATATATAATGTCATGTTCGTCATAAAAATAAACAATTGCAATAGGTATAACACATATTTGATCTGACCTTTTGTGACCTCCTGCTTGAATAAGTGGAGATTGCTTTCACACATTAGCAAAGACAACCAATGTCTGCATTTATTTGTGTACTTAATAAATCTTCACATGCAGAGATAGAGGAAATGGCCTTGATAAAAGCTTCTCTCCTTGGCCACAAAGCCCTGATACTGACATCCTAATATGAAAGCCTATTTATTACCAGCACCCTCAGCAATCCATCGGAGTTGAGCAGATGTGAGGAAGCGTAAGGCATCTTAGCCTTCACACTGTTTATGTGTAAGTCATACATATGTGTACATTACGGCATCAGACATGGATGAATGGATTAGAGCTAGCCATGGAGCTCAGTGCAAAGAAGATTATGTAATGTAAGTGCTTACGTTTCAGCTATTCCCACTGCTGCAGTGTCCTATGTGATTGGATGAGACAAATGAATAATGGAAATTAATGGGGAAATGATGAAAGGAGGCAGATAGCCTCTTGTGTGTCCAGGGGCTGGGCCTGTCTGATACACAGGCGCTCTGCAGTCAGCGCTGCGTCAGGGAGCTTATATAACAGCAGCAAACGTGAAAGTGAGGGTGCAGCGCGCACATGGGGGCTGGACCAGGCACTATGCAGAGGTCCCCTTTTATTCACAAGACTAAGCCCATATGTTCTAATAGCTAACTCTTACTTATGTCTGTTGGAAAGTATGTAATTCCTCTAGAAATGAGAGAGACAAAAATAGACTGTTCAGCATCACCAGCTATAGAACGTAAACGTGATTTCACCATGAAGTGGCTGCTGGCAACTATAATTGTAAAAGCAATTGTAAAAAGCAGAATGAAGTGCCAGATACATGGACAGAACTTAGCCAATGAATAGGTGAAAACTAGTTATAATTTAATATAATATCTTTAAAGGTCAACTTGACTTTTGTCTTTTCAATAAATTATATTGAATTTGTTGCACACATTTGTGACAGCTCTGATGTAAATTATGCACATCATCATAACAATGTCCTTCACCCCAAATATCTCTGGTGCACCCTGAATAAGTTATGAAACTCAAGTCAGTCCCTATTTATCTGTGTGAGTTCACTGACCCCAGCCCAACATCGAACTAAAACGCAGATGTCTTTTTAGTCATTTCATTATATCCCTTGACATTATGCAGTATTATTGAATGCATCTGCATTTGCAGTATTTTATTTTTCAACCCTATCCTGTTTTTAGCTGTTTGTTCTTGTTCTTGTTACCCACTTAGAGGATATTGCTGATAATTCAGTTCATTACATTAGATCAGGATACATTGAAGGAAAACAGTTGCACAGGCTTGGCAGCAGGCTCAGTACTGCTTCCACACATTTTTTGTGAGCTAGTGCTGCCCTCTGGTGGATGTTAGCTAAACATAACTAAAACAGCATAACTATCAGGGCTAATTGCATTTAGCAACCGTATTGAAAATTTGAAAAGGATTTAAACAACACAACACATGTCCAGAAGCCTGTGATCAGTGCATTCATAGTCCTGTTTAGGTGTTTGATTTTCAACACAAAATGTGAGTGTGACTGAAATCTAAAAACTTGACATAATGCTAACCTAATTAACTTGTAGCTGTAATGTTAATGAGATGGGAGTCAGTCAGTTCTCTTTGGTCAGATTGTGCTAAAATAAAGCTCAGATTAAAGTCTAAGTAATAAAGTAATAGAGCCTCAGACAGAGCAGTGTCTACAGTCAGCATCACCCCCCAAGGGAAAGCTGGTGACATCAGCTGCTAAATATCAATATGAAGACATGTAAAGAAAAGGTACAATGTATGTGAATGGGGGGCTGATATCAAAATAGGGTGACCACATTTTCAAAATCAAAAACTGGGACACCCCTGGTTTGGGTGGTGGGTAATAATACAACTGTGAAACGAGTGTGGGATTAATGAAAATTGTTCTGCACATGTGAGTCAGTGTGTAATCACGTTTTCTTTGTGTTTTGGTCATTTTAAAGCAGCTTTTCTGTATTTTACCTAAACAAGTGGCAATTTATGTCTCTCTTGACTATTGGTAGGTATCAAATTGGTCAAAAATAGACACATCTGGGACATTTTTTGTATAAAACTGGGACAAATCAGTGGTTTTCGATAAATCTGCTAGGACAGGGAACACAAGCTCAAAACAGGACAGGGTAAATAGGGACGTCTGGTTACACTATATCAAAACGATTTAAAAATATAAGTGTTTGAATAAAACTGTGAAAGCATGCTTTACAAAAGGAGGACCTTAAACTATATCTCACAATCAATTAGTTTAATCAGAGACAACTAGAAAAGTATCAAAAGGTTTGCTGGTATTTCACATCTTCTGTTTACTTGTTCTTCTTTAGTGATATATTTGTGGTGTATGATGTGGTCTAGATTTTTTTTTTTTTTTACCTTGTATCCTCTCCAAAAAGACTGGATGATCAGAGAGGCCTGTGCTTCACTAAGTAGTAAAAATAAAGGCAAGGGCGGCCGAGGACTGAAAATAAAAAGAGTCAAGATAGAAAGGTTAATATCCTCATCAGTGACATGGTGCTGAAGATAGAACATTCATTTAAAAGTGTAGACTGAACATTTCACCTTCAGTAGGCATCAATGAAACATCTGTTTAAAGAAGACCCTGTGCCCTAAATCACATCCTTCTATTTGATTTTATTAATTTGATTACTCACTCACTCATACATTATATGCTGGGTTATAAATTAGTTGCAATACATTTTCAAATCAAACAAAGAAAATTTTAATGAAACGCAGGAATGCCTAGTACATGAGATTTGTACTTACTGGATGCTAAGCCAGTTCTTCACAAATGGGATGTCACTCCATTGTACTGGCTTCTGTCCTTGTCGACGTGGATTTTGGCTGTGAAAAATAGGAGACAATCAAATGACATGTTTGATTAAAAAGGTAGGGATTCAGTGTCATAGGGAGACCTCTTACTTGTAAAGCCACTCGGTCAGGAAGTCACATGGATTGAATGCAGTTACCTTTAGCTAAAACATTGCAATGTATCATTTCGAAAAAAGAAATAAATCAACAGAAAACTCATTAGGCACTGTTGAAATGTAAAGAGTAAAATGTAAATGGTTGGAAGAGATGTCAAACTACAGTATGTAGACTAATTAGATTTTATTTGATAGAAATGCACCTTTAAACATCCCTGTTTCAAAACTTCTTTCTGCAAAGCCTCAAGTCCAGGTAGTAAAACAGGGAAAACAGTCTTCTCCAGCCATTCTATGTAAGGATCTAACATATAAGTATGCAGACAGAAACAAATAATGTGCATTAGCACAGTTTCAGGTTGTGTGGGCCAATGGTTAAGACTTACGTCCAAATAGTTGTTGAGGAGGTGGGGAACTGTGAGCAGATTGGGGCTGTAGGCTCAGAACATTGGGCTTGCTCTGAACAGCAGGAGAGGGCAAACCTCTGGAACACTGAAGACTTGAGGATGTCTGAAACTGAGAAGAAATACACTTTTTAAAATCAATTTCCAGTGAGGATTATTATGATTTTCCACTGTGCACAAAATATAGTCCATGTTTCTAGCTGACCTTGACAGGCGTGTGAGTCCCGGAGCTGGGCTGGGACATGGACATTTGGATGCTGGCTTGTGTCAGCTCCGAGCACGATGCACTTGGAGGATTTTCCGATTCAAAGATTTCTAAATCTGACAATCCTTTAAACAAAGGTAGTACAAGAATATGAGGGGAAACAACTTAACCAAAACACCACTTTATAGCAGGCTTACCTTCGGACACTTTTCGAAGCCCGCCTGTTTTAGCGCTCATTTCTGAGTCCTGTTTTTTTAGTTGCCTTGGACGCGAATATCACTAAGGAAATAGACTCACCTGTACTTCCGGTGTGCTGCTAAAAGTAAATTAGAAAGGTGAAATGACGAGGATGATTTTACATAGATTTGACTGTGTATTTCTACCATCTGTTATATTATCTGCTAGCTACGCAGGTCAAAGTATAACACTAAACTGACCAACCACACCACAAGCAGTTTTCGTTTTTGTCGCTAGATGGCAGAGTTGTGACAGTGAAAAATGGATGAAAATGGTCAGCAAAGCAAATGTAAAATTTCTTTATTTAAAATCTTTATTGGAATATATTCCAAAGCAGTTAAGTCATCTCATGACTGAACAAAAATAGCATTTTATCTTAAAAAAGTCCCAAGATGTTTCCAAAATGCACAAAACAGTTTTTATAACAAAATATACATTGCAGTAACTCATAATTTGTGGTCACCAACCGACTTGTTAATAAATAATATTTGAACAAACTTTGTACATAACATTTCAGCCTTTCCCATCTTTGCAACCAAAATTAACTACACATTGGTTTCTCAAATATTGTGAAGACTGGTGCCACTTTTTTTCTTTTTACAGTGCATTTCTTTACATCATAAACACAAAGTCATGATTAACTTCAAATAAAAACTTACGGTGACAGATTTATAACAGAAATCAGAAAAACTACTGTAAGGATACTATTACTAGACATGTTTTAAACATAAGAGGGATATGGTGAAGTCTTAATTTTCAAACTAAATGAAAAGTTCCCTCCTGTGAGAAAATAAAACCAGTACAAAAAAAACAAAGCCTTCACTCCCCTCCGATCGATAAGTTCATTAGTATTTTATGATTTTGAGTTTAAAATCCAAGCAGTGGACTGTCTGATAGAGACCACTTTTTAAAATCCATGATGCAGGTTAAACCAAGCTTAGTAAGCCACATGCTAATAAATGTGGGGGATTTACACAACCCTTTTAACTGCTGCACATAATAAATTATAAAGCCATATACAAACACTAACATTAGAGTTCAGCTCAGTGTTTACATTGTGTTTCTGTGGACAGAGGAAGACTTTCAGTATGTCTCCACAAACATTCAATACCTGCCTAGTGTATTTTCTATTGCCTCTATAAACATCATATAAAGATGAAACATAATCAACAAATAACATAGCATGTCTAGTGTGTCAGGCAAAGATGTAGTGGCTTCAAAGCTAATACAAATGACAAAAATAATGTGAGAAGTGAACTTATACCCTTTTTTACGCATCCTTACTGAAAAACCAGAACACGCAAGAGGGTAGATTTTGTCCAGTTAGTGAGTCTCAAACCCTCACAATATATCAGTGCAAAAGCATTTCAAAAAGAAGAGATTGCTAGCTTCTTTTGTGGTTCATTTCCTGTTTGTGTTCTTCCATAGTCTTTATATATATATAGTTCTTCTTCCTGTACAAAACACATGCATAAAGCAATTTGGATCCTTCTTCTATGGCATGAAAAATGTCCAAATATATCAAAGTGTTCATCCATTTCTAAAAGTTGGCATCAGCTATGTACAGATGATGATATGTCTCCATAGATATGTTGAAGTTGATGCCTGGTTCATTGTGGTTGTGGTTCTCCGTGAACTCTGAAGCGGTAGAGGCAGGTGTATTCTGGATGACCCCAGTTAGAGAGAACACGGACCTCAATGATCTGGAACGCCTTTTCGTTGGGCTCCTGACAAAAGAAAATGTTGAAATTCAGGTCTACATACTAATATAATGGTGCAAAAAGTACCAGTAGTGAAAATATGAACTCAAGTAAAAGTAAAGTGAGATGATTTAAGTAGCATTTTAAGTATTTAATTTAAGTATTCAAGTATTTTTTTCTTTAGCAAACTTAAATTAATTCAACTGATTGTTTATTGCTTTTTAAAACATGATTCAATGTTTTGTTGTATTTTTTTTTTTTTTTTTAGATCTGGCCAATCAGAGCAGCTGAAGCAGTAATGTTAAGTGTGTTTTTCGATATTGCAAGGAGCAGAGAGACAGCCACAGATAAGTACTTACTGTACTCAGTCCTACTATTTTAAATGTAGGCAATTACAAATACATGGCTAACTAAATTCAGTTCCAAATGCAAAAAAACTGCTACTGTTACTGCTACTCTACTCAGTGACATCATCATTTGTATTTGTAATTATTTACTTTTTTTAATTATACATGAATGTAGGTATTTACCATGACGGGAAAGGTTTGAAGTGAGTCTCCATCTTCTTGATAAATATAGTTCCCAAGAAGTTTTCCTTCTTCTTGATACTCATCATCCAACCCCTTAAAATAATAATAAAAAAAAAACTTTAGTCCCAAGTCTGCTTTATAAGTTAGAGGTTACCCAAAGGTCACTGCACAATCTACATACAAAGACTGTGAAGTTGCGTGGAGCACTGGTGATGTTTCCAGTTGGCGATAATGTTTTGGGAATGTGCTCGAGACAGAAAGATGTAGGCACGACTCTCATAGAAAGCCGGATCACCAGGTAGCCCTGAGAACCTTTGAATGCCCAACAGTTCCCTGGGTACACGTCAGGCTGAGAAAAGGAAACAAGACCGCTGTAAAATACTAAATAAACATCATAGTTAATTTCCTGCTGTTTAATTTTAAAGTGGATCATCTTACCTGGATGACTACTCGAGGAGACTGGGAGAAGTACCAGAGGGGAAGACCAAACAGGCTCATGAGAGCAGTTTTTGTTTCATACGTCTCAGAGCAGCGGGTGCTCAAGATGCTGCCTCCTGAAATGTATACCATACAAAAAAAGTATGTAAATAAATATATAAAATAAATAATGTTATTTGTATACAAAAAAGGTTAATACATTGGTTTACCGAATAACGGTAGTTTCAGAGTAATAGAACATGATAGTATTGTTGAAATTATTACTTTTTTTTTCATTTAAACTACAATCTTATCTTCTGCTACTACTACAAAATAATTTAAAAACACCCATGTTTGTGCCAGTTTCATCCAGAATAGTCTGTGTAATTTACAGTGGCAAAACAGTGAGAAGTAAAGAAACCAAAAGCTTATTAAGTACACCATCATCTGGATCAACACTGTGCTTGTTAAAAGGATTTTAATACCCTGACGTCCTCCAGCCTGGCTAATGCTGACCTCCATGTTACATAATAGATAAAGAGGAGCAAAGGATAAGGACAAACCCTAGATACAGTATAATAGGGCTGTCTTGCATAAAATCTACTGTACTGACCTCCAGATTCTAGGGCAAAGTCCACCAGGCCGGTTCGATCTTGAGAAAAGAGCTTCAAAGCATTCTGGACGATCAGTTTAACGTGCTGCAGAACCAAAAACAATACCAAAGTTTATTCTCAATTCACCTTTTTACAATCTAATGACAAAAAGCAAGAGAGAAGAAGTGGTACCTCCTCTGTGAGCCCCTCCGCAGAGGCTGTGTGCTGTACGGTCCCTGTGACTGTCTGAACAATGCTCTGTGTGTGAGACTGGACCTCTCCCATAGTCTGGGCTTTGTTGAGCTCCAGCTGCTGTGACACATTTTGGAGGATGTTGAGCTCGAGTTCGGCCAGTGCCGCCTTCAAATCTGGGGTTCTGGTGTAGTGCTGCGACAGCCAGAGGAGCAAGGACTCTGGTACCTCCCCATCCTTACCACTGCCGTAGAACAGGGCCTGCAGTTCTTTACGCACTTGGGCAGACACCTCTGAGGAGATCTGTGAGGATATCTGGGTGGAAAGCTGAGAGCCAACAATATAAGATTTAGTCTTTTATATCAATATAGAATAAGCTTATCAACATGTAATTTTACACCCCACATTTCATTTTACTTAAATAAATTAACCACATGAAATACAGAAAACAACTTGCCAAGGCAAATCTAGCTTTCCACACCATCTAAAAATAACTAGTGAAAATTTACGCAGTTCCTTCCTTTCATTATTTTTGACATAGCAGGCCATGAACACATACAAAGGAGTCATACTGAAGATACAATTCATGTTTAATACAGTTTCAGCCAAGTGACTAAAATGACTCCCAATTCAAACTGAATCAGTTTCTGAACCATTTGGAGTACAGACAAATCAGCCAACCGATATATCAGTCTACCTCTAAGAGGAAGTTCTCTTTTATTAGATGGTGGTCAAAAATAAATAAATTATTAAAAAGTACCTAATAAAAAGTACAAAGGGCCCAAGCAGCCCTTAAGCCTTTACCTGTCAGTAGACACTAAACAAGAAACTGAACTATAGTAACACATTCCCCTATTACACAATATTTATTCATTAAACCCTTCACATATTTCCAGAAGAAGCCTGCAGTAATTTAGCAAAACCAGCAGCTGATTTGTATCCACTTACAGTATCGTGTAGAGTGTCCAGCTGCTCACACTTCCCCTTGCATCCGATCACACCCTGCAGATCGTCTCTGATTCTGCCCAGCTCTGACTCCAGTCTCTTCACTTGGGCAAGGAGAGCGGCATGGTCCTCCTGCTGTACGCCCACACTGACAGGAACAAGAGCCAGCTTTAAAACTCCGAAAACATACTCCCAACAGTAAATGTTCATATATTTCTTCCAGACATGTTACCTGACAGGCGCTGCATCTACAGCCTGTTTTTCACTTTCCTCCCTCTCAGACTCAAAGTGCTGCTGCTTTTGTTGCACCTCCTACAAACACAAGGAAAATGAATGGTGAAGGAGATGATGTAAGACCAATTTCTCTGACAATTTCACATGTTAGTTCAAAGAGAAAATACTATATGCTGTATTTTATATGCAGTTTTGAGTTTTCTATTGAAATCTACACAGAAATCCACACCAACATGATACACTGTTCTTTTTCAGCATCTACTACAGGCTGCAGATTTGACCAAACAATCCTGCCTCTCTCATCTCATGTTCCTTCACTAATACCTAACATGAACTACTTTACTAAAAACTGTTTCCTCCCAAAAGCAACAGACTTTTAAACAAGTAAATTAGAGACTGTGCAAATTATATTATGCACTAAGTCCAAGTTTTATAGTATCGCAAACTATAAGATTTATTGGCAAGGAAAGTAAACATAGTTTAAATTGTGTTTTAACTCTGTACAATACATCTAATGGTTTGTTATACAGTGGTCAGTATTTATCAACACAATATGTTTTAAACTGGTCACTTAACTATTACAATTCTGCCCAGTAAAAAACATTCAAATCTTAACTCTAATAAAAACTGCTAAAACAAAATGTTTATTTGCCTTATATGTTTCCCACAAATTAAAACGAAAACCACTATGAAGTAAAACTATTTAATTTAGCTGAAGTTGCTTTGCTACTTTGCGCATTTAAATCTATATTACCACTGCAAGAATATTCTTAAATACCTCAGTTCTGGCAGCCAAAGCTTTTAACAGCAGTTCCAACTCGGCCAGTCGTGCTCCCTGACTCTCCTGCTGTTGTTTCTGCTGTTCTGCGGTCTGCATAAAGAACATGATGCAAAATGCAGTATTAGAACTTTTATCTAAATCTTTCAAGATTTATTACTCAGACCTGTAATGTGCCTACCTGTGCCCACTGTGTCCCCTCCTTCTCCAGCTCTCCCTGCAGAGCTCCGAGCCTCTGCTCCAGGAGAGAGGACACCCACAGTCCCAATCTCTCTCTGTCCGTCTCTGTGTGGAGCTGCTCCTTCAGGCTGTTGTACAGAACCAAAATGTCCCCATGCCTCTGCTCCTGCTTCTCATCACCCTGCTTCACCCGCTCCCACAGGAGGGCCAGCTGCTTCTCCACCTGTTCCAGACGGGACAAGTCCACACCGGAGAGGACCACTGGAGGAAGGGCCGACTAAAGAAAGACAAGGAGAGGAAATATACCTTAGTGCTCAACAGGTCTCACACAATACACTGTATGTCAAGAAGACAACTGTAGTTCTCAAGACAAAAGTAAATAGTAGTCTATAAAATTAATTTCCAAAATACAGAAATTAATCAGGAACATGAATTATAGAAGGTTTTATGATGCGTGAGAAAAAAGGGTTTACTAGCCCCAACAGGCACTCAAAAGCGCTTTACAGCAAGAAACCACTCATCCATTCATACACCACTGTATACATACAAGAGGGCAAAGCGTGTGAACTGTCTTGCCCCAAAAACAATAGCAGAATTCACCTGTGGGAGGTGGGATTTGAACCACCATTCTCCAGATTAGTGGAGCTACACTACCAAATGAGCGACTGCTACGCCACATATGTTATAACATTTTCTGCATGAACATCTATAGATATTGTGTTGATGTGGTTGTACAAATTCACTTGAGTTGTGGTCACTTACTGATGCCTGTGACACTGGGGTGGTTGGGGTGTATTCCACTGAGGACTCCGGTGCAGCAATAGGAGCAGAGACAGACACTGACTTCTGGGTCGACATCAAGTTTGACAGTACAGTGATGGGAGATGCTGGACGCCATTCGGTGAGGTTTATGGCAGGGAGATAGGCGAGCAGAGCCGCAGTGGACGGACCCCACCACCAAAGGGCTACATGAAAAAAATAAAGAATCTGACTGTGTGCTGGTATTAATGATTTTAAACCCGACTTCTGCAACTTACCAAGAAGGAGTAACAAGGGTAATAGGAGCAGCAGGAGCTTCCATAGCTTGGGAAGGCTAAAAGTCAATGCAGAGATTATTGTAATCTTGTTTAATGTACATTAGTTTATGGATTATGCATTAATGTCAAGCATTTCAAAAACATTGCCTTACCTTGTGAGAAAAAACACATTCAGAACAGACATCAAAGAGACCAAATGGTACCATCCACAGGCAAGAAACCACAAGAGCCCTTTTCCGGCATTTACTGTTAAGGAAATAAAAAGAATATGACAAACCTAGAAGTAGCATTTTAAAAGAAATATTAAATCATATCCACGCACCTGGAGCAGCTAATAGGAACCAAAACAGAGAGGCAGACTTTTGTGTTACAGTTCCGACCCCTGAGGCAAAGGCTTTAGCTGCATTTACCACACAGTAGCCAGGCTGAAGGAGGCAGTAACCTAAAAGAAACAATACAGTGGAATTTAACATAACAACTATTTAGCAAAAGCCTTTGATTTATCTGTACAAAATCAAATCTTGAGAGATGTTTGACCTGTGAATGCCAGTATGCTCCATAGTGCCCCTGCCAGCCTTCTGCGCCTGGAGCAGTGTGCATGCAGGAGAGTATGTGTGTCCGAATACTGCTTTCCTTTACAGTCGTCACCTGTTTCAACCATAAGAACATGAAGACAAAACTAAGCATGTAAATATGACAAGATAACAGACAACAAAACAAATAAGTAAATGCAAGTCCAAAAATGTGCCTATGAATCATAATTAATTAAATCATCTACATTTTGTTCAGGCACATGCAGCATGAATGTGTCACAACACTGTTCGTCACACCCCTGTGCTCTCACAGCTGTCTTACTTCGACGACCACACCCTGTGGTAGTTAGTAAGAACATTCATTTCATTACTCAAATATGAGCAGAACTGGTTTGGCTGAGAAAAGAACAGTATTTAAGTGGAAAAAAGACAAACTAATAGAGTCGTAAAAAAGAAAGCTTTCCCATTAGCAAAGGCACATAGAATGCTTATTAAAAATCGGCATGCACCATTTGACCTTTGACTGTGCGGTCAATCATACAAAGAAATCTAATTGTAAAGTTCTGATGGTCATCCACTTACATAAGGAACCATTAAACTTGAAGTGCGATGCATCTTCAGTTGTCAGATCCTTCACATTCAAGCTGCCACAGAAGCTTGAGTGCGCTGCAACATACAAAAACACAACATTATCACAGTGAAAACACATTTTTGTAATTGAATGAAGACACTGAAGAGGAGTTGTTGTTTCTTTCTTTGCAGTCACATAAGAGAAGCATCCTCTGATACCTTGTTCTTCATGACCAGTTGTTCTGTAGTATCCCATAACTCTTTGGAGAGTGCTTTGTTTTAACAACTGCAGTCGAGAGACACTGGATGACAGGGCCTGCCCCACTGAACTTGAGACCGATGAAAAGACACCTGGCGACACAATGGCCCCATACACTCATTAGCAAAAGCAAATAGAGTTGAAAAAGGATGAAGAAAAACTGCATAGAAAGGATGATCTAGAAAGGAGCCAGTGATCAAGGAGTCAAGGAAATACCAAGGAATGCAAAAGGTATAAAAAGGTGTTCCATCTAAGGATCTAAGGACAGATTTATAGTGCATATGGTAGGTTATATTACCCATTTGCTAAATATCATACCCAGTTTTTTCTAGTTCACTTTTATTTCCTGATTCAACATGAGAGCTCAGATGAGAGTTGACTATGTCAGATGTCCAAATTTATGAGGCCGGGACCCCTGGACTGAGAATAACACAACTAAGAAAATAATTCATAGCATAGTGCCCCGCAACCGCCCTGTATAGTTATAATTTGACAGATAAAAATATAAGACAAGATGGTTATTTAAACTGCAAGAAAAAGTCCTTCTTTGCACATAAATTGTCCTTGCATTTTGGACGGAATTTTGTGTTGATGTCATGGATCATCGCCATTTCCTGTCATTTTAAACATTTATTTTTAACTTTTCTTCTCAACACTTGACTGATGCAAAACTACCATATTTACCAGATGTACTGCACAGTAATAATTACAAAAAACATGAAAACCTGCCTTATGCACTTTAAATCACACAGGGTAAAGCAGCGTCAAAAAAGAGAATGAAAAAAAAAAAGACTTGAGTAATTGTGTACCTTTTCCAGACAGACTCTTTGCTTGTGAACCAACCAAGAGCACTCTGTTGAAGAATAGTGTAACTAAAGACACAACAGACGCCAGTGTTTGTCTGCTGTAACTCATACACGTGTTAGATATAGACCTCAAAACACCTGGGGATACGAGCGATAATGAAATTAAACCTACATAATATCAAAAGTTCTTCAAAATAGTGATTAATTAATAAAGCCTGTTACCAGTTTTGTTTCTCCGACTTCTATCTCTGGAGTATATACTGGTGAAAGGTGAGGATGAGGAGGAAAGCACATCTGTGGAGGCTTCTTGGACACGAGAGGAAGAAGAGGAGGAGGATGAAGATGTCGTTTGTGTTGTAAGCGCACCCGTTCTTTGGGAGTGGTGTGCGCAGTCTTTACACAAGTAACCATTGGCAACCGTTGTATGAGATTTTGATGAATTGGCACTGCAGCCGCCATTGACACTGGTACTGTGGTCAGAGCCAGAGCCCTTTTCTGAAAAGCAGAATAAAGCCATTTAAAACAGTAGTCCTCAAGATGGTTTGAAGCGCTACTGCAATTATTACACTTACGCCTGTGTTCATGAACAGTAGAGGTGGTAGTGATTATTGTGGAGATGTTGCGTTGTCTGAGTTGAGACTGATCCAAAGTAGAGGAGTGCAAAGAGGCGTCAAAGGCTGTGTTGCTTTCCTGAAGTTCACTGTTGTGTTGTATAGGAGTACTAACAGCTGAAAATGACAGGGCTACCCTTGGTGTAGAAACTTGACTCAAAGATAATGAACGTGATGCAGACTGTTGCTTTTTGCTCCGAGATGTTCTAAAATAAAAAGATAAAGCTGATTTCAATAAGTGTTTCCAAACTGATTTATACTAAATGAGAAAAATCCTTGCACACTCTTACCGTGTCTCTTTCCTGGTGCTGCTGCTGTAGCTGCTGCTGCTCTGGCTGTAGTAGTCCACCACACTGTTGTTGTCCAGCTGTGCCACACTGTTCTTCAGGCGCAGGCTCCTCCTGGACATCCTGGGAGACTCGTACACAGGAGCTATCTGGTGCTCCTTCTCAAACTCGAGGGCTGTCGTCGAATAGCTGGAGCTACAACAACCGAAAATGTGAAGTCAACATTTGTGATACAGAAAGATTAAAGTCCAATAAACCAACAACAGAGCAAACGAAAGCCTGTGAAAGAACACAAATAGAAGCAGATCTTGTTTCCTCTAACTGACACTGGAACAGGACAGGAAGTGACTCACTCACAAGAGACACACTACACAAAACAGCAGACTGTTCTTCTGTGGAAAAACTATCCAGAAAAGCACTCAAATATGCAAATAGTGAAATAATTCTCCTCCATTGCCTGTTGCACGGTGACCACAAATGCAGGACACATGTTGTAAAGTAGTTTGCCATGTGCAGAGAGCTCTGATGACTCACATCGCCACACCCACCTGGCAGAGCACACAGAGGCCAGTAATCTGTTCTGACCAACAAGGAACCGGACAGTTAGGGACAGCTCAGAGTACACAGGTAGTAGGTAACAGACCGCTAGTGATGGAAATACAATTTGAACATTGTATTTAAGACACCTTCACAGTTAACATGCTACACAGGTCAAAGTAACACATGGGCTATGGGAGAGCACTGTTCTGCCATTGGACAGAGGATGAACTTCCTGTCAGACACCTGGGCATGTATAGATAATGTTTTCTTTATGAACCCACAGGCACTGAGCACCTGCACTAACGATGCACAGACTAATTGTTTCACAAATAATCACTATCCACTATTTGAATACAAACTGTACAGAGCAGTGGACTCCTCACACCAGCATTAAATCCTGAGGATTACTCTGTCTCACTCAGATCTAATTATACACTGCTCCTCCTCCTGCTTCTTAGGCACAGGCCAGGACAAACGCTCACTTATATTTGTACGTTAAACACTTGTCATGAGGTTAATGGGCCATCAAATCAATGATAGAAATATGAGCATGACAATACAGTTACTGAAATCAATGCTATAAATAACTTTAAAACTAAAATATATATAAATCATGTTTTAATTTGTAATCACTACTAATGTTGTAACACGGCTTCATCCAAAAAATTCAGAACTGTAAAATACTCAAATGTCCAACTGTAGCCTGCTCCTATAAAGATCCCTCTTGGCCCATATCAGTGGCATAAATAGAAGCGGACACAGTGGTGCACAGTGAGGTGCCACAGTTGGAGGTAGATGGGATCCACAGAAAGGAGAGAGAAGTCCTGTGTGCTGCCGATGCCACCGGGCTGACTGTTACATAAGAACTTTTGGCAGTTTGGCTCTTCCCACACTGTGCAGAGAAAGTCCAGACTACAAAGAGAACAATGTGCACCAAAAAGCCTCATGCTTGATCATTTTCGCCCTAAAAGAAACATTTTTGTTTTACAATAGTAATTCTTATGTGTATAGCATCTATAAAACAGAGGGTCACCAATGCAACTCCCTGTCTACTCCAGTCATAGTACTATGGCTTATCATGACAGCATCCACATTTAAAAACTACCTAATCTGTTTGCTTTGGCCTGTAAAGACAATAGGGAGTAGTTAGAGGAGACTCCTCTTCTTCAGTTGTAGCTCTCATGGCTTAGAATAGATCTATGAGATTTGCATAGTAGACAAAACAGTGTTTTGAAAAAGCACTTTATACTACACACAAGTATAAAGTAATACTGTGTTTTTTAGTGCTTTACCCTCACATGCATTCCTCTCTCCTAAATACAGTAGCAACATATTTTCACAGTAGAAATTTACAGGGACTCATCAAAACTCTGCCCCTCTGTCTCTCTCTGGAAAGACCAAGTGAACAATGTGTTCTTTCCCCCCCAAGACATTAACTATTTAAAGAGTCAGAAATGTAAGCCACATTTCTCTGGGCTGGCAGAACTTGTTGCAATGATTCAGAATTGTCCCTCCCACCATGTTTCCCCTCCCTCTGACACAGCAATGCCCCGCCCCTCTCCTTCCACATTACACTTATACCACACACAGCTGCTTCAGGTGGTCATTGTGGAGACTGCTCTAAACAGGCTCAGGAGACACACTTTCAAAATATATATTTTTTTGTATTTTCAAAGGAATGATACACAGGTTACAATCTTTATGCACAAGTATTGTTTGATGACATCTCCTTTCTAAAACCATTCAGAGTACAAACTACGAACACTCCTGAGTTTAGAAAACAAAAAGACCAACGGTTGTTGTCACCTGACCTGTGGTTTTCTGCAGTGCCCTAATTTTCCTACACCTGTGCCTTACTATACATGCATATTTTAACACATCCTCAGGTAGACATAAACCTGAATTTAAATACTGTAATTGTGATATGCCATCTATGGACTGACTCAGTAAAATGCAGAAGTTGTTAAATCTTCATTTGCGAATGTAAAATGTGCATTGCTGATTGAGATGAGCTGGGCATGTGTGATGCTGCTCAGTGTAATTGCTTTGTATAATGTATGAGACTGCTCATAGAAACAAGCTCAAGAGATGTCGAAAATCAGCTACTAATTTATACTAAATCTGGTTTTGAAATCACTCATTTACTCATGTATTTATACTGGGGGAAAAAAAAACAATCAAATCTGTAATTTCATAGAGTAAAATAAATTTGCCTTTTTTTGTGTTGAATACAATATTACAATATTGTCAAAAAAAAGCTCTTAAAGATATCATTTGGGTATCAAAATCAGTCAAAATCAATTATCAAAATCGAGTATTGAGTCCATTCTTTAGCGTCAGTAGAGTTTGAAATGTTAGTATTTAGTCCCTTCAAATAAAAGACTAAACAAATTTATTCAAGAGGTAAACTACTATCAGTGATTATTATGAATCATCAAGGGCCTGTGTAGTTGGACAAAGCTGTAACAACTTGAGCAGGTTTCCAACACTCGGCAAGAGGCCAAACAAGCTCAGCCATGTTCACTTTTCTAAGTAACCAAAGGGCTATATAAATCTAGTCCCTTTCACTTATCCATCAAGTCATTCACCATTCTTTTAGGTTAGCATCTACAGGTCAGATCCAGACTGCCACACCTTTGCATCAATCACAACCAGAGATACAGACAACTATCATAAAATATATTCATGACAGACTTCTGTTGGGGCCTGTTCAAAATACTTCAATTCATCTGGATGTTAAAACATAGTTTGCATTCCTCCAACGGCTATAAAACAATGCACTGGCTTGTGAAAACCTTTTAGAAACTACTTTCACTAAAAACAAGGGCGGTTTTGCATCAAGCATTTTGTTGTCTGACTGGAGGATGTGTGTCATTCCGAGGCCATAGCCTTCCTGAGAAATTCCAAAGTGACAGTGACACAAGACACCATCGTACCACGTGCACATAGGCTTCATGGTGAAAACAAATATTTCAAACAAAAGTTCATTTGTGTTCCTAGTCAAGTGTACGCATTGAACTAATTAGTTATAAAACTATTGAATAACATACATGAATCACATGCAATATGCAAGAACTACTGTGAATACTGCAAGCAATGATAACTGTCAGGTTTATTTTGATGCTACAAGAAAAAAGGCTTCATACTACTCAATACTAATTTTGGGTAGTATCATGGAAAGACAACAATGGACAATAGACAACATTTCCACTCAACATAATCGTGTTTTGAATGGTATCATGCAGTCACCACTGACTAGTCTTGATTTAGCCCAAGCTCACACAAAGGTTTCATTTGGACCCTTTGTGATTTTTTTCACTATAAATACTTGTTCAAATGAATATCTGGTTTTGATAACCATTTTAAAATTGATTTTTATCTGGGTATTGGTACTTTTGACAATCCTACCACCACATAGTAGCATACAGTTTCTGCCCAGTTGCTCCACTCATAAAAATAAACAAAAGACCATGAGGCTGACTCATACAAACCACCAACACAGAAATTGGAGGGAAAAAAAGGAATCCTCAAGTGAAAACAGCTTGGCCAGTGCAATGCTCTGAAACCTTATTACCTTATTGTATAACTGAACAGATTCAATTAACATGGTAAACTGACAAGTCCTATTACATTATCTTTAATTGACAATGCTCAGGCAGATCAACCAGAAAAGCCCCATGAAAAGTAACAGACTACAACTCCACATGATAAAAAGTGCTGAATGCAGTATTTATAGTACTCGGCTCAGTACTCACCTGAGGGCGTAGGTATAGCCGGTATTGTCCGGAGCACACAGTGGCGGAGTATATGTGTGCAGTTGGGAAAAATCCATGTTCATTCTTCGTTGTTCAGACTGAAAAAGTTGGGATTTGATGGAAAAGACTAAATAAAAATACATGCGAGTTTAACAACCTATATGTTGGCTCCTTTGCCCCTAAACACTGTCACTATGAACTCGATCTAGGACAATTTTGGTCAAACTCAGAGCTCAAGCTTTGTTTTGACTTAACATAAAGCAATACAGTAACACAGATAACCTCATTTTATTTCTCTAGTGCAACCTATTTTAATCACTTCCAACACAGCTCTGTCCTCATCTACTACACACCAAGAAGGCTCTACTAGCCTCTAACACTCAGCACTAGTGAAACAACTGCACATTCCTCTCCTGCATAAAGACAAAACTACTGCTGTAATCCTGACAGGACTTGCCGACCTCTTGCCGCATGTTGGCTCTGGCTTGTTGACGGACACACGACAGGAAAGCTGCGATGAATCAGTTGGTTGTCCCAAGTAGATGTCAACTGTCTCCAACAACTGGTACAAATGGTTCGAAGGCACAACTATTCCTTCTGTTGAATTCACAAGGCAGGCTCGGGGTTGTTGCTGCCACTGTCTGCTAGGAGAGCTCCACACACTGAGCAGAGTAGTGTAATGAAACCAACTGAAGCCAGCAAGGGGTGGGGCAGATTTGGGCAATAGGCGGGAAACCACTGGCCTGCCTCCAGTCAAACCTGCTTTTTGTAAATACACGACATGTGGACACAGCATGTAGGCTATGTAGTGTGCTGCTGCTGACAAAGCAACTTTACACCATATCTTCAACTGAGACAGATACAAGCAGACTGTTCAACTAAAAGTTTGAATACAGCTACTGGATAATTAGTACAACAACAGATGATCATTTCTCAAATCTACCACTACAATCTCAAGTATAATCCTATTTAGATCCTTGGTGAATCAGCAGAGTTGAAAAGGGATACACCTGGAAACCAATAAACTTTTAAATCAGACTGGATTATTGTGTTCTGGCTGGTGCTGGAATTCCAAATTTTAAGAACACATGGTAAAATAAAACATAGCTTGAGCTCAGCACCAGACATAAACATACTATGTACAGTGATATTGCACTACAATGACATTTTCCCACGGCACACATGCTCACCCACACGTGTTTTGCGCACATTCTTTTAACATGAGATAGTTTGTAGTTTGTAGTTCAAGGAGAAGGAAAGTGTTAGTGCTGTCTGTGTGGCCTTGAGCGCACATAGTGACCAGCCAGGACACTCTCATATTGCCTAATCCTATATTTAGATGTTATGTATTCAGGCAACGCCGCTAGTGGCCATTGACAGCTATGGGACGACGTAGGGTGGCTATTTGCACATTTAACGTTTAAATGTTAACACTTTCACAGTAAAGGCTACGCAATATATACCAAATTATAAAGTCTATTGGGTTGTAAACACAGAAGTCAAAATAAGGCCTGCGTTATAGGCTACCAAAACAGATATGAGCCAAAGGAGCCAAAGACCAGTATGTAAACAGGATGAGGTATTATCCACTAAGATACAGCTAAACTAAGATGTCAGTCAAATAGTAAAATAAGTAATGACACTTGCCCGCGTGGTTAGACTCCATGTAGGATATATGATTATTCTTTAGGACCGTAATCCAGCGGATCGTCAGCTCATCACGTCATATGCGCAAACTTCCAAGAGCAAACCGGCGCATCAAAACGCAAATGTAATATCCACTATAGTTAGAAAAAAAACACTGTAATGCGGATCCTGTAAAAGGCCACAAAGTTCGCAAGTTGTAACTGAGTGTTATGCTAGGTGCACAACACGCAAGCTATCCAAAATGGCTTCCCGAGTGTAACAAAGCCAGAAGGATCGCTGTTGAGCTGTTCCTCCCACTCCCACCGCTCCCAGGCCCTGGACTGTAGGCCAGAGCGCACGCTTCAAATCTATTGGAGGAGAACGGTTCTGCAGCAACAACATGCGCTTGGACCTCGGCTGGCCCCCAGGCACCGACAGGGATCCCACTATTGTTATGAGTGAAGCCTTGGATGGTCTCAAGGGAGAGTCAGTAGCTCTGCATCTGTCACTGAACCTCAGCATCACATTACTATCCATTGATGGATTTTTCTAACAGTGTTCTTCTTTTGAAATCTTTATCCTGCAACTTCGTATCATTATATAAAAACTATTCAAACCGGTTAACACAGTTAAGTTCTGTAGCAGAAAAGTAAAGATGTTATTAAACCTGTACAAGGAGACACACAACATATTTGCTCATGGTTAAAATACCACCGGTTGTGCACCTGGCGCTTTGTTATGGATCTTGGCCAATGATAAACTATGCCTCGTGGGTATGAACTAAGAAACACTTCCTCCTTAGAGCAGAGCTATTAGGACTTAACGTCCAACCTGTTATTGTACGAGTGACACTGTTCATTACATTATCTCCATTTCGCCACTTTATGTAAGCAGAATAAATCATGAATTAACACAACACAGACATTTTTTCCCAATACACACACACACGCACGCGGCTACAGTCAATTTGGACCAGAACCTCTCGCCACAAGAACATTTTCTCATGAACACTCTATAAGAGCACTTACTATCACTTTAGACAATTGCAGTTAACCAACTTGCACCGAGTGTCTGCACTTTTTGCCTCACTGTATTTTTATTAATAATTTGTATTTCAATACAATTTGCTTTACATTATATTAATGGATACCCTATATATATATATATATATATATATATATATATATATATATATATATATATATATAGTTTATCATAGTTTATATTATTTTTCTTTATTTAATGTTGAACCATAATGCCTATGTAGTCCTAGTTTGTGAATGTTTTTCACTGAGAAATGGCAATAAAAACTTTATTTATTTAACGATTCTGAAAATCACCAGAGCTTTCCCAGAACACCAAGAGTCTCGGGTGCCATCTAGTGGACAAATTGTTTCAGTAGAAACTTGATGAAAACTAACCGCAATTCACGCGAATTGCCCATAGGTGTGCACATGTGTAGGCATGCGTGTCAAGCTAAAAAGTATATATTTTGATTCTTTATAATGAAATCATGCAATATTAAAAAAACGAGGTGAAGACAATTGTGAACTTTTTCTAAGCTAAGTGTCGATTATATTTGTAGTAAGAACATTGCAAAGGATATGTGTGATACGTAGACAGAGCAAAAAGAGGTATTAAGAAAGTTTGTAAAAGTAGGAAAACAAAAATTAGAGGACAACTCACATGCAGGGAGAAGCTAATCTGCCTGTCTGCGTCTGCCATGCGATAAGGAGGTCAAACACGGGCGCGGAGTCCGATCCTCACTCCATCTATGTGGACAGCAGAACGACTCTGACAATGAAGGTGAAGTTTCTGGATTCACAAACTAGAGATACTTTCGACAATGTAATGTAATTTGATTCTGAAGTGATCTGACTGAAATGAAGACTCTTCACTGGCGTTTGCCTTTCCCGCACACAGTCACATTTTCCGTTGTAGCGTCTACGTCACTGACGTCAGTCCGTATATGGTCATAATGACCAAATTTGGGTTAGACTAAACCGCTGACAATGGAGCATATTGCCCCTAGTGGTGCTTGAGTATATCATGAGAGTTGGTCTTTTTTGTACTTAGTTTTTTTGTTTGTTTGTTTGTTTTTTTGTTTTTACTGGGCTTATGTTGCCTGCCTTTCTGAAACCCCTGGGTAGACTGAAAGGTCTACAAACAAAACATTAAAGAAAACAACAACAAATCAGAACCCTATAGGGAAATGATATAAAGGTCAATTAATATAGAGTCTGTAGCTTGCACATAAAGTAATCTGAGCAACAGTTCTGCCGACCCAAACCAATTTACTTTATGTTATGTCAAGCACTGGTATGAGGACAGGACAGACCGGACAGACTGGGCTTCCTTCGTCAGAGTTGGTGATGTGATCCTTTTGTCTGTGAGATCACGTGACTAAGAGTATATGAATGACGACTATCCTCATTTTACTATTTGGTCTCGGTTTTGTTGATATCTACAAACCATGAAAATACTTGTGTTTGTGGGGTTAGTGGGATTCCTCACCTCTATACGGTGTGAAGAGATGGAGCGCAGTAAGTAGGCCTGCTTACAATGCTTCTTTATTGGGAGATACATTTTATTGAACTGTATGTGATTTGGTTGTGACTATGACTTTTTATTTCACAGAATTTTTATGTGAAATTTGTCTAACAGCCGCAAAAGGTGAAAATGATGTTAGAATCATTTCATAATTACTGACATAAATGACTTAACAGTTTCTATATTCTTTCAGAAATTGAGAAAGCTGTACATGATGCCCCAGTCAGAAATAGAAAGAATGTAATTAAAAAGCTTAGGCGAGGTGCTGTGTGTTATAAACTCCCAGAAGACAAAGTATCCCCCTGTCTGCACTTGTTTGGTAAGATATTAGCCTTTGTTTTAAAGGTGCACTGTGTGTAACTTTTCTGGTGGGGTATCCGCGATCTATTGCTTTGCCTGGAATGTTTCACAGTATGAGCTTAAACTTTCTATTGGTTGTCTTTATTGCTAAAAATACATATGAAAAATGTATTACTCATAGAATGTATGTGTAGTTATACTGCAACCAAGGTTTCACAGACCTGTAACTTGGCCTGTTCTCATGGAGATAAACAAGTTTGCACATAGGAAAGCAAAAACTGAAGTTAATCAGGTGGCAAATCCTCATCCATAAAAGTCACATAGTCCGCCTTTAATGTATTTGTTTACTTTTTCATTCTCATATTAATTTAAAATATTGTATCAGCCATGCATCAAGATGAGTTCATTCAAGTCCTATCAGGCAAAATTTTCAAGCAACTGGATATACTTCTTTGTTATGAGCAGTCCACAGTGTGTGTAGGGGTAAAACTCCACACTTTTAAGGTACTGTACCCAAGTCCCATCTGTAATATTAATGTAACATGATGTATGACATGCTCTCTGAATCTGTGCAGGACCATACAAGCACAACCTTGGAAAGTGACATTGATGCTCTCCTTCATGAAAACAAAGATAAGGTACGCTTTGCCGAACCCATCCACTCAAGCTCAACTGGACACCCAAAGAAGGAGTTGTAAAAAGTTGTTATGTTTGCTTTAAATGCATTACATTTTCTTGTTGCAGTGTCTTGAAAGCTATAGACATTCGTTAATTAAGCTGTAGTGCACTGTAACAAAGCTTAATAAAGTGAACATGTGCAGCAGGTTGAATCTGTTTATTACTGATGATATTATGATGCAATGCAGAGGTCCATGTTCCTGCCAAAATAGTTTAAAAGGTAGATCCTACAAAAAGTGCAGGTGTGCATATGGTGTTATGTATTGGTGTTCCTAGTCATTTTTAAGAGTGTGTACTGTCTCCAGCTGCCTCTGCAATCTCGACTAGTTGGTGACATCACACACAACTTCTCTGATTATAGCCAGGTGTTTTGTTATTACAGACACAGGACTGCAGGAGTGGAGTTTGAGTGTGAGTGTGTTTGAGTGTGCTCCTTATATGTCCAGATCCTGCCTCACCCTCACTCTCCTCTTTAGTCCCAATATAACTAACCTCAGTACACACATATGCATTCCTGTTTATGGACAATGTTGCAGAAATATCAATATCAGCACTCACTGCACTGTAAACTAACCTATAAACATCATGCTATTCCAGATTAGGTTATAACAGACTGCAGATGCATTTTCAAGCAGATATTGGGCCTATAGTGAAATTGCTTAATTACCCATTTTGAAGGACTTTTTTCATCCAGAAGCTATAATTACTTGATTCAAATATTTAACTCTTTTTCTCACTTTATCATCCAATATTTTCTGATCCATGCACGAACATACCCATACCTCTTGAGAGGGTCCAAAAAGTTCTTCTCAGACAGAAACCACTCTGTTCCAACTTGTGATGTCATGTGGTCATCAGCGTGGTCCGCCTTGGAATTGTCACTCTTTACTAAACAAAAGGTAAAAAAGTTTCTGTCTTGAAAATTACCACTGTATGACATCATAAGGTGGAACATAGCATTTTGAGCTTTGGAGGTGTAGACAGACAAAGGATTACTCAAACACGTGTGAATGGAACAAAACACAACTCTAGGCATGTTTTTCACGAGGTAACAACATTTTAACAAGCTTAAAGGACCTTTGACAATTGATTTATGCAAGTCGGTTATGCCATTTATGCCTATACTTTTCTATGTATTTATTTTTTTCTATTTTGAATGAACAGTAAGAATGGATTGTTAGGTGTATATTTATTGAAGTAGCCTGGGGTAATAGTAATCAAACATTTACCCCTGTTGCCCCTCCACTCTTCTGGAGCGCACCCTGGGATACTGTTGCTAGGAGGCGCTGTTGTAGCCCGGAAGACTAAAAGAGGATGAACAACCCGTGCTATGAAAGGAAAATCTCGTATGCTTCTGCTGTTGCTTAGTTGCTACCTCATCCACATACCCACGAAATAACACTTTTTAATTTACATTTGGCCATGTAGGGAATGAAGAGGAGACCTTTGATCGCCACGAAAGGTAAGACAATGTTGACACGTGCCTGCCTGTTAATAGGAGAATCTATACCCCTCTAGCTATTCATAGGCTATGCACGCTTCTTTGCACATAAAATTGGGTTATTTCAACTGTTATTGTCATTGGACGTGTTGTTCTTCTGATGATGACAAAATCACCGTAGCCGAGTCTGCTGGAGCGTCCATGAAGTAGACCGCACATCATAGGGTTTGGCTCCCGAGCAGCGTGTAGGCTATTTTATCCAGAATAACAATTGACTACTTCACTTGAATGATACCTGCTGTGAAAAAAAATAAATAAATAAAAAATCAGAACGCCACCTCCCATTTTATTTCCAGGCATCAGTCTGTGGTGGACCATTTCACAATTAGAAAGAATTGCTTATTGATTAGTAACAGGATTCCATGAGACAGGGAAATGGGAGTCATTCAGCAGCAAGGTCAGCTGGAAAGGCATGGCTGGAATGTGATGAGTGTGATAAAACATCTAGGGCTGACAGACAGTTGGTTCTCTCCCTTTGCTTTGTTGAACTTTACAACTGTCAAGGGATGTTGATTGCAGATTTATCAAAAAAAATCTGTCCATTTGTCTGCGCTTTTGATTTGACAGCTGCTTCAGTGGGAGAGTGCATGTATGTTTCCAGCTCAGAACCTGGATACATTCACAGATGGAGAGCTATGAGCAGTTTTGCCTTCAAACTCTGTCACGTCTGCAGGATGAGGGGAAATTTAAAAAGTTGACACGTGAGCCACTGTGCTCCCTGAAGGCACAGTCTCTCATCCAATTCCATGGAAGACCTATTCTACCACCTCACGTAAGAAAATTATTATTCATGTTTTATTATACTGATATTTAATTTATTTGATAACCTTCATTAGATGTTGTGTGCATGTCTCACTTGCTTGTGAGAGTACTTGTCTGAGGCATGTGACCAGTCTAGTCTAAATCAGATCATGAGTTTCTCTGCAAAACATCAGGCTGGAGAATCCCCTCTTCTGTTGATTGCAGCTATAGGGTGCACAGACTTCAGTGTCACTTTGGATTATAAGTGAAACTTGATGAGCACTGAGCCTGAGTTGTGTTTCCCCCTAGCTTACAGCTGAACAACGCCATGCAATGTGTAACTACCGGCAACAGGCTGTACAGCTGGAGGTGCAAAAGCAGAGCCAGCAGAGGAACCGGCTCATAGCTCGAGTGCAAGACCTACTGGACCAGACACAGGTTGGAGTATTATGTATTTTGATACTAGTTTTCTTGAGCAGTGAGTAATGATACATGCTTTGTCTTTATTACACAGTTATAAAATAAGACTACTGTTATAAGAAATACTAATTTGGACATTACAAACCTATTTAGCAGTAAAATTAATTTAGATACTATGACTGTGTGTTCAAACTGTAAAAATATGCTCAGACAAGCTTTGAACTGCCTATAGCATTTACTATACATTTTAATAACTGTCAACAATTTGGGTAATTTTGCAAGTAATCTTTTTTCTGCATTATTCCAAAGACAAAAGACTGCGGGGTCACAAAGGTCCCAAGCGGAAACTGTCCTACAATCAGTGGATACACTTTAGTGACCGATTCACCTGGACTCACCAAAGACTATCTGGCTGCATCCTTTTCCCACACTTCTATTGTTTCTTGCAACAAAGAAAAGGAAATAGAAAAGGAAAGGACAGAGGAACAAAGTGAAGAGGAGGATGATGAGGATGAAGAGGACATTAGTTTAGACAGCCTTCTCAAAAAGTCCAGGGAGTATGTGAAACAGGAGGGGAAAGTTATGCACACGGCTCCACCTGACAATGCTCCTCTGGACACTAAAATTTCAAATTCCACCACTGTAATTGCCTTTAGTTTGCGTCATAGTCCTGTTGGCCAAATGAAAATACAGAACCAACCTCCTTATGACCCCATTCTCCCACAGCCTTGCTCAAGTTCCTCAATATCACCAGATCAGCATATCCACCTCCAAGTTAAAGACTTCTGCCCTAGTCTGTGTGCCCAAAAAAGGCGCCCACGTCCCATCTCAACAGGAAACATCCACTTTACATTTCCGATTGAGCCGTCAGATCTTATCCCACGCAGTCCTGGAAGATCAGCAGAAGGAGCAGTAGACCAGTTTTTCAGCACTACTCGGTCCACTCATCATAGAGCGTCACTGGGAGAAGACAATGTTACTAACTGTCAATCAAGCCAAGGGAGTAACCACCCTACAGTGGAACCCACCAGTCCTAATAATAATGTAATATGCAGCCCAAATGGTTACCCAGAATCTTCCCAATTTCGCAGACGATGCCACACTTTGGATAGCCAGCTCCAGAGGGGTCATTCCACAGAGTGTATTAACCGGAGCCAGGAAAGAGTGCCTAGGTTTATGGCAGGCGTAACGTGGCTTGGTCCAAATAGGCGTCTCCCTGTGACTCCTGTTAACCAGTCCTATACCACAGAGTGCCCATCAACTTCAAAGCCAAGTGTGACTCCTGACTCGCCCAGTCCTCCCAAAAAAGTACCAGAAGCACAAACTAGTAAGTACTATGAGCTCATCTCTCTCAGACAAGACAAGCCTTTTAAATTGCCTATGACAAGTTGGACTACACAATTCACTCAAATTAAGTTAACATGATTATATTTAAGGTTTTACTCATTTGAGCATTTAGGGGAAGTTAACAATTTTACGTCCTATTTGGATATGGTAGAGGGAAATCCATAACTGTTACCTAGCAGCCACACAGTAAACAAGGGCCAAAGTTCCTTTAAAGGTTGTATAGAGGATATTATAAGGGAAGTGAAATACAGCAACAGTCCTTTTTCAAATGTTGTGCATGTGTGACACCACCTTCCTCCTCCACAGCTCCCTCGGTAGAAACATCTCCTCCCGCCTCCTTACTCTAGAAATCACGCTTGTTTGCAGGCAGTGCGCGAATTACTGTTGAAGTGACCTGTCCAGAAATGTTTTAGCAATCGACGCGTCAGTTTTTAGACCCTTCATCTGCTTCAGTCGCGCAATCGCTGGAAGGAATCTCCAAGAATCACCTCAGTTTGGTTTCGCTCCTTTTCCCCTTCTCTTCTTCTTTCAGCGAACTCAAAAACGGACTTTCTTTTGTGGCGAACTGGTTGTGGATTCGCACCCTCCCTCTCAACAAACTTTGTGCGAATTGCAAGGAAGCTACAGTTTGAAAAATCCTCTAAGAACTGCTGCATAAACTATATAATCCCCTAGAAACGTACGGAGTTTGATTGACAACCTAACAGCCAATAGATAAAGAGGGAGCCTTGTAGTCTTTTGGCTGATGTTTATCTGTTCTCACTATGTCCACAGTTGATAGATTTTCATTCATTTTTTTTTTTTGGTCATCATAATTACAAGGCTGCTGCGTCTCTGTAATGGAATTTTAAACTTTCAATGACAATTTGAAACAAAAAAAAAATCCTCCATACAACCTTTAATTTACACAATAGTTATGATTGGGTGACTAAAATACATACTATTATTTTGTAAAGTATTTTTACACTTTCTGAAAATTATGGTCCTTGCTCATAAATTATCCCTGAATTTTGGATGGAATTTTGTATATTGACATTGAACTTGGCTCTACGTCCAATAATTTTCTGCACAAACTGCAACTTGACTGGTGTAAAACTATCAAAAATATATCCCACCAAATGATGTGCTGATCTGAATCTCTAGCACTTTAAATTAACTGCGTTCTATATTTGTGTTTAGGAGATGAGGCTACCCAGAGACAAGCACAGACTATAGAGGGCAGGCAAAGGCATGTGCTGGATGAGCATACCCTTCACATGTCCCAGCTGCTGGCGGAGCAAGAGAGAGAACAACAGCGCCTCCTCCTGGTAATTAGCTTATGTACAGTTAATGCTTGCGACATACTGTACTAGTATCATCCATTTGACATTATTAATCAAAAACCAGTGGTGGAAGAAGTACTCAATTTTATTACTTAAGTAAAAGTACAGATAGAGGAATTAAATATTCAAGTAAACAGTAGAAGTATTTCGTGCAGATTTTGAGAGATTTTCCTGAAGACTTGATGTTATATTTTTCTTTGCTCAAATTATAAACATATTAAAATACTTTTCAGCAGGTCTCAAACAATCATAAAAATTCTGTTATTTTTCTGTCCTGTTCCAAAATGTAGCGGAGTAGAAAGTACAGATACCTGTTCTCAGATTTAGCGAAGTTTACTTGTGTACAGATACCTAAAATTTATGCTTAAGTACTGTACAGTTCCACCACTATTGAAAACTATAAAAATATGGCTGAAGGTTGACATATTATAAACTACTGTTGAGGTAGCCTATATGAGTTTAACAAAACAATTTTACCTCCTGTTTCTAATACCTGTGTCCAGGAGCAAGAGCACGTGGAGAAGAGGCTGAAAGAGCAATTGTCTAGACGACCTCTTAGTGCAGATGCCAGTGGGTGGAGCCACACCTGTCCCATCATCAGCCCCTCCTGCCCTCACCTTAGCCCTGCCCACCACCCATCTGAGCGATCACCAGGCCACAGCTTTGGTATTATTTGCCCCCCGGGAGTCTACACCACCAAATCTACTTTGTTGTATATATACATATGGGTCTGGTCAAGCGGTAACGGGGAGATTTTTTACATTCAAATAGCTCTTATTCAGAAACTAGAGGGACTATTGAAATAAGTAAGGTATTAGAATGTAGGAAAGAGTTAGCACTCCAATAGGGTAAAGTTAACCCTGCAATATTATTTAAAGTTGTTGACAAAAATTTTTAAAACTCATGTCAGTAATGGAGGGAATGAAATATGCAGCAATTTTTGGGCAATAAATACAAACAGCGATAACTACCGGTTCTTACTTACATATCCTTAACAAACTGGTTTGAATATTTGCTTAATATAGTTTTCTAGCATATGGTACAAGATTAGGTTGAAAAACCTCTTACTTTTTGAGTAATGACATTTTTTATTAAGAAAGATCATGGTAACGGAGGGAAAAGTAACGGAGGGAAAATTGTGCAAGCAAGTAGAAGGTGCGTGATTTTGCATAATTTGTCAACTTTTTTCTTCCGAATACTTTAATATTACTTCAAAATGAAAGGTATCTATTTCTATAAAATATGTCAGTCCTTCCAAGCAAATTTTTATAATTTCAAATACTTAAAAAAAAAAAAATCATGTACCTTCATCAACAGTTCAAAGATCGAATAACACAAGATATGATGAAATACATCCATTTATTTACATGATTTGCAGGTCTTTGAAATTTGGGAAATAATTTTTGTTCCATGTTTCATACATGGTCTGTTTAAAACATATGTACCTTTAGAACCAAAAATGGTACAGAAAAAAGGTAAACAGTTTCATAAACTAGAGTACATATGCTATCTGTTGAATACATTTTTATATCAGATGCATTAACTTGAATTTTTGGCCTTGCTGTATACTTCTGCTTGACTGGGCCCATATGTTTAAAGTGATGCCATCAATATTCCATGGGGAGATGGGAAGTACTGCTATCTGGAGGCATGTTAAGCTCTGTTAGACTCTAATCATCTCCATAACTATGAAACGTAAAAAAAAAAAAAAAAGTAGTATATAGTAGTGATTGACATAATTTAATGAATTATTATGATTTAATTAAGGTTTTCCAAATCCAGCAATATCTCCATCTGTCCTGTTACCCATTACCACATGGGGACCCAACTGGACTAGTAGCAAATCTCGGACAAGACTCAGTGAAGTAGGTTTGACAAAATCACATCAGTTAAATTAGACCTTGTAGTTACTATTACGTATTATTACAATATCATCATCATTTTTTTTTCTCTAAGGTAATTACACCAGAACTACATAGAGCCTACTGCCGCATTTGTGCTATAGCACGTGGCTTTCTCACTCGACAACTCCTAAAAACGGAAAAGATCAAACAACTGCGGCAAACTGTTGTGGTAAGAATAATAAAAAATTTTTTAATTAGTAAAACTGTCATATATGAAATGCATGAAATAGTTCAGGCATATATCTTTTTTTGTTATTGCAATATTACATGTGTACAGTTGGTAAAAACTATACTAATCAATTATATATATCTCTCTCTCTATATATATATAGATATATAAATGACAAAGTTTTATTTGCTGACTCTGAGCTACCAAATATATAGTGGTAGATATAAGTTATAGTACAAAAACTGAAAACGATCAAAAGACAAATGTATTTATTATAAACTTTGATTATTTTATTTCCAAGGACACACAAGCATTTATTTGTTCTTTCCAAACTGAAGCCCCTCAAAAGAAAGTGTCCTACACGTCACAAGACCTTTCTTTGCAGGAGAGAGTCAGAGCTCAGGTATTTACAGTAACTCTATATCACCACCAGGGGGGGATCTTCTTATTTTCATTGGACGTGTTTTGTTTTCGTAGTTGCGTGTAGCCCTTTACGACATCCATGACATCTTCTTTCAAATACCTCTGTTACAAAGATTAGGCCTCCTACAGCAGGATCGAGAGCTTCGTTTGGAAAGAAAGCTGAGAGACATGGTAATGCAAATTACAATAATGCAATACGATATCTCTACTTTGTACAAAACATGTCATGAATTATTTTTTTAAACGCATGGAGAGAATTGTATTAGCACTGAATACAGTTAGTCAAAAGAGTATTAAATAATCATTTTACCATAACCTTTCAGTCTGTCTTCAGACCTCTTTTTAAAAAATTTTTATTTTTTTTTTCAAGGAAAAGACAAAGTCTTCTAAAGATAAAATTCTCTCTGCTGCTACACAGAGGTCAATAGACAGAAAGAAAAGGTAAATATACTTAAGTGTTCATAATAATGCCTTGTTCCATCTGAATGGTTGAATGTCATGTTGATTTTAGGGTGGGTGAGTCTCCAGCTCAGACCAGGAAGGTGCAACAGAAGCCAAAAAGCCCTACCACAAACCGGTTTGAGTTGTTTTGTTCAGTGTATAATGATGATGAGTAATCATTTCATTTTGCACATTACCATACCATACATGCTTTTCTAGAGTTCTGAAACCAAGCCAAGGCCAAAATTCACCTGCTATGGGGCGACTGAACCGCCAGGGGTAAATCTTCTTATCTGTTAAGCCAACTTCTAAATCACAGCTATATTCTTTGAGGTAATGTTTTTTTAACATTTATAGAAGTTGGTACAAGAAGACCCCAGAGGAGAGAGTGAGGAAAACAGACAGTTTGAAGAAGCAGCACTCTCTGGGTTGAGATGTGACTGAATGACCTTTGAACTTGAACTTATTTATTAGCTGCAGGCAAAATGATTGTTGAAATGTAACAAAACAACAAAAACATGTCTAAATAAATGAATGATTGTTTTACACCATGTACATTTTTAATGTGCCTAAAAAGATGCCTTTGTTTGCATGTAGTTTGTTGATATAATAAATCAACCTTTCACAGGCTTACTTCACATGATGCAGATGCCATAAACTCATGTATTTAAACAGTTGATTTTTGTGAGGGCTGTTAACCAAATTATCCTTTTGTTTACATAATGGTGCTGAGCAGCCTTATAAAAAATGTTGTCTTTAATATAGAAATAAAAGATTTTAACTTTAAAAGGTTTTTGTTTTAATTCACCGCATTTTCAGTAATTAATACCTATTTTTTACAGACAAAAAGCAGGATCACTATTTAGATAATGTAGATGTTTTGCATCATAATGTTTTTGTTATATAACTTTATTAATCATAAGACTTTGCATTAAATAACTTTATAAGCAAGATATTTGATTTGTTGCCAGCTTTTATTAGTGGTCTGTTTAAGTAGATCCAGGTTTTGCAGATAGGTATCGATGGAAGTGTTTATTGTTTAACGTTATAAAAAGTTGACCTTATGTTATGGAGTTAAACCAAAGTATGTGGCTGTGAAACTCAAGAATGTAATTAAGGTGCTATTAAAGAGGGTGTAAGCATATAATTAACTCATTAATATGTCAGTTTTGTTCATGAATTATTTATTTGAATTGTCCAATCCAACTTTACTTATATCATTGCATATGATTGTGACAGAAAAGGCTAAGGCAACGCCCACCTATCTTTAAACTTGGAAAAAAGAAAGAGACAAGCACTAATAATAATAATAAATAAATAATAAGAAGAAAAATAAATGAAACAGCAATCAAAATCATTTGCAGACTAAATGTGACACTTTCAACAATTTCTTGGAATAAGCCCATGATGATTCTTTTTTTTTTTTGCCTGAACCCACCCCATGGGAATGGTTAATATATTTCATGTATATTTGGAAGGGGCACAATCCAACCATTGACATTCACACATTCACATTTTATATCATGGATGTAAAAGGCCCTAAGATCTTCAGTCAGTTTTCCTTTGACAAAAACAGTCTGTGCTGATCCCATGTTTAGCTCCCTGAAAACAGGACTGGTGTCAAACATCTTGACCACAATGACACGGCACAGACAGCGGGAAGTGCACACACATGGACGTTTAACTTCAAGGAACAGGTGGATTTCTCCAAAGCACCTGTTGTTTAGTTTAACAGTGCACTTTGTTTTGTCAGCAGCTTTACTGTTGTCACAATGGTAAACTAGACGACCCTTTCTAAAGCACTCATAAGCACTTATCTGACCAGTGTCCTTGAGGAGGTCCTGTACTGCTAACTTAGTTGAATCATTGATATCAAGATGGCAACTATCTCCAAGAGGAGCATACATGACTTTGCAAACATTTTGTGGTAAGTTCAGGTTTAGCAAGTCGTTCAGTTCTAAATTGCTAAAGACAAATGATCTGAGGTGGTTAGGTATATGCTGCCAAATACTAAACTTCTTTACAATACTTTCAGAATCAGTAATTACGTCACGAAGCAGAGCCTGTAAATCTTTATTGTTACTTTCAAAGCCCAGGGCAGATGTAGCCCAAAGGGGGCCCCAGTTTTGAACACTGTCATGTAAATGGATGAGCTGGTGACAGTTGAAAGTGACATGTTCCTCACCATAAAGTCCAGCCATGTCTTTAACAAAGTGCACCAAGTTTTCACGTGCACAATTCAGATTCTCTACAGTGATGGTGTCTTGGAGGAGAATGTGCACATTACATGAAAGCCAGTAAAAATGATTCAGATATGAAGGTTTTAGGTATGGTTCGAGAACATAAGTACCATAGAATAAAAGAAATGCCTGCCAATCTAGAGCTTTCCAGGTGTCTCTGCACTTCAGTGAAATTGGAGATCTGGTTATTTTTAAGGCTGGCCTAAGACTGAGAAGACGTGCATCCAATTCATCTACTCTGTTACCTATGTACCATGGCTCTGTTGAATTCTTGTCCTCAAGCCAGAGGAAGACCAGCTGTTTGGTCACTCCAAGCAGAACTGCGTGCGAGTACTCTGGGACAAACCCCTGCACTATGTCAAAGACTGGGAGTTCCTGCAGGACACTTACTCCTTTTACTCCATTGACCTGTTTTCCTGAGGCCTCTGCTCTGCTGGCATCTGCTTGATACATTTTCTCACATCTTGCTGTCTGTTTCTGTTCATCGTAAGCATATGACCTGATTTTTCCTGAGCCCTTATCAACCACTGTGCCAGGGTGCAAACACCAGTCACAACCATATTCACCGTTGAATTGTATACTATTCTGAAGTAAGGGTCTAGCCACAGCATCAGAAGAGCAAACCAAAACAAAAACTCTTGAGGAATGAGCTTCTCCATCACCATCTATCCATTTGAGTGGAGCTTTGGTTAATTCAAGACATTCATCAATAAAAGGTCTTAAAAAGTCTGCCATATTAGGAGGTCCTGTGCCACACCAAAGTGCTGGAACCAGTATATTTTGCTTTCTGATTTGGTAAGGCAGCTCATTGATAGTGAACTGAAGAGGCCAGATGGACTTCTGCTCAACTGGGACTCCATCACAGTTCCACAACAAGGTAATATCATCATCTGACAGTGATTTGGTTTCTATCAGTTTCTGGTACATTTTTCCATCCATAATGTCATTGATTTCATCTTCACAATTGACCATTTTTGGAAGCAGTTTCAATCCGTAACTCTGAAGGGTATGTTTAAGAAGGTCTTTCAAAGAGCTAACCAGAAAAAATCCTGATTTATGTTGATGTATCTTCATCTTCTCAGTGTTAAAATTGGAATCTGCTGTAAATGTAGGGATGATATATTTAATCAAAGTCATTAGGTCTTTCTGCACAGGAGCAGTTAGGCGATGACGCAGTACAAAAAGCTGGGTAGCCAGGAAGCCTTGTTGAGTTACAAAAGATTGTGAAGGAAAAGATGTGGTACTCTGTATTGACAAAACACAGAAAAAATATTGATTTCAAGAACAAAACCACAAGCACACACAGTAGAACAAAATCTATACTTTGCCAAATCATAGTTTTTCACCAAAATATCATGCTCATGATTCAGACCCACTAATATCTCCCTTGAACAATAGATTAAAGTAGGTCAGATTTCACCTTATGTATTCAAATCATTATATCATTCCTTTACAACAATATATCAGCATTGAACATTTTCAGCATTTACATTTTTGTATCAGTAAAACATACCGTATGATGAGAGGCCACTCGGTCTATCACTAGGTTCACATTTGTTTCCACATTTGTTTCCACATTTGTTTCCATCATTTCCTCATCATATTGTCTGTTGAGAGACTTTTCGGGAACATTTATTTTGTCAATTGAAGTGAATTATGTAGTTTCAGTTATGAGCACATCGCTACCATAGTTAAGGTTACCTGTTTGTATTCCTGCAGTCTTTTTTTAAATTTAACTCTGGGTCCAATTTTGGGGATCAAGACTTCAAGGCGAGATGAAGTGTCAAGACTTAAGAAAGTTTCCCTGTTGATCTGCTCATCTAGAGAAAATAATAAATGGTTACCACAAGTCCAATTTAGAAGCAGTGCAGTTGTAGACATAACGAGAAGGTATTATCTGAGCGATCAGTCACATACCTTCAAACGCTTTAATTAACTCTCTGAGGTTCCACTCACTTAATTTGTCCTGAATGAATGTGCAAGACTCCATTGACACTGTAAAAACTAAATAACATTAAGTTTGTAAACAAAAACATAAAATAAGCTTACATTGTGTGTTAAAGAATGAATGTCCCAATTTCAACAAAGTATTACTGATAAAACAAAAAACATAAAAACATACAATATATCAAAAACTTGAAACTGAGAGTATTTTTATGTTTTTTCCACCATCAACAAAGAACAAACCCCCACTTGATACAAAATCTGTGAAGACTGAACAATGCAAATATTTGACTTAAGTTCCAGCCGATGTAAATTAACAAATAGAATTAATAATTGTTTGTTCAAATAAATACAATGTTGAATCAATAGATTTACCTGTATTACGTTTCAGATGCCCCAGAAAACAGGTCGAGCGATGTTGACTACTGCTCTGTTTTGCCTACATATACATCAGTGGCCACAGGGACTTCCCACTCTAAAGCCCAGTGCCACTCCCAATACACCTTTCACAATGCCCGAACGTGCCGTGATGTTGTGAAAAAGGTCTGACACACAACTGCAAAATACATAGCAAACCAGTTCTTCATTCATTATTTTGAAGTTCAATTCAGTTCAGTTGCTCAGTTCAATTGCTTTATTGTCATTGTCATAACATAAAATTTTGTGAGAGCATCACAAACAAACTGCTTAGTATGTTGTTGTTGTAGGAGCTCCAAGCCTATGTGCATCGCCACCTTAACAACTGTTGTTCATTGGAAATCTTCCAGCCCCTGACTCCTTCAAAGTGCTTTAAAAAATAATAAAGACATTAAAATCACTTTACAAACATATCAGAACATAAATAATCACCATAAAATTAACACTAAAAGAGAAGAGAGAATAAAAACCTTTCAGTTATATGCACACCTAAACAGAAATGTTTTGAGCTTGGATTTTAATCAAAATAGAGGCCTGTCTCACATCTTCAGGAACGTCATTTCAGGTTGTAGCTCATAAACCGGAAATACTAGATCTATTTGATTCACTGATTTAAAAGAGCCTCACTGGCAAAGAAAAACCAACAAAAAACTGATAACAATACATTTTATTTGTTTTGGTTGTTTATTTTGTTTTGATCAAGATCAAGACAAGCAATTTCCCTTGTGGGTCAATAAAGTTTAAGTCTGAGAACAAATAAGAAATATTTCACAATCAAGGCACTCTGGGAAATATTGTTCTTAGTCGGTTTCTTCGTATTATTTTTCTTCTTGGTAGTAGATTGCATTTTTGTCCCTGTGACCTTGGACCAAAAGTCCCCAAACCGGGTGTGGGGCCAACCAGTCTGGCAAAAAATTTGATAAAATGCGCATCGCAACAATGTCCAAAGTGACCTAACTCAACAGCACCACCTAAAAGTCTCTCACTATGACAAAAAACACAGTCAAGTCAAGTCCAAGTGTTTTCGTCCAAATGAGTTCAGATTTGGCATGTCACATCTAGAGACAAAGGTGAACAACGTTTTTTATACTTAGGTTTTGGTACTCTTTACAAAAAGAAAATGCCAAAGAGCTTCTAATTTTAACGTTCACAAGAAACTGAGCATAGGAAAGCCTCAGATAGTTAACAGTTAGATACCTATAAAACATACAGTAAATCATTATCCATTCATTAGTGCACAAGGTCAGGCATCAAAATGCTACATTTACAATAGTATTTCATCAAATTTGAGTCATTCAGCATAATGTGTATAATTGAGAAATCTTTTGGTGAGCTACTTGGAAGATGAAGAGCTACTGGTAGTTCCCGAGCTACAGGTTGGAGACCCCTGCTTTGCCCATAGAACACGGTGAAAAACACCTTAGTTTCCTGCTTCTTTGATGACTTCTCACAGCCACAAATAAAGATGTCATTACGAGGTGCGTACAATGACAGTTACTTATGTAACTATAGTTCTGTGAATCATGCAAAGTCAAAGTGATGGAAAATCGGCAAAGACATTATTTTGGTCACTCCTGTCAATACAGTTAGTTACACCAAAACTGTATTGCACAAAATTGTTGGTTCAATGTCCTGGACCACACAGTGTTCCTCTGGGACACTGGAAATAAGGTGAAAATCAGATAGAGGCCTGAGCGGCTGTCGGGGAGAGACGTGTGCACTGGGGCGAGTGCCATCATCGCCACAAGTGGCTTTAATTTCACATTTGTTTTTACTCAAGGCATTCTCGTAGTCTGGAAAATGTTCATTCTCATGTAACTGCTTCTTATGAAGTATGCAACATTAGGGCCATAGATTTATACAATTCAGCTACTCACTGATGTCAGACATGCATTGTCAGTTGTGAACCACTGTGAAAAGTAAAAGACTAGGCTAGCTAGGATAAATAAACAAAGAATATTTTCAATTCTTCAGGAAGAATCAGAGCATGTCCATATCTGAGTCTGACCTGAAACAAAAACATGTTGAAATTAATTATCTAGGTTCATTTGAATGCACAAAGGCAAATAAAATAAAGCAAAATCAATGTACAATTCTTACAAAAGTAGATCATCTTCTTCGTCTGTGCTCATCAGTTCATTTTGGTGTTTTGTAACTTCATCAAATTCACTGGAGATATCTGAAAAATGACAATGAAATGAACTCTTCACTCTTCATATCCACAAGAATGACATATAGGAATTTATTCATCTCACCTGGAATAGACATTTCTCTTGTCAATGACAGCTCAATGGCTTTGTGCAAGTTCTCACTCAATGTATTTAGGACATCATTCTGTGTGAGCAGAAAAACAGTACAGTACAAAAATAAAATCTCTCCTCTCACATAAAGTAGGTTTATTTACTAACAAACCATCAGGGTTTGGAGCTGGCTCAACATATTAGCTTTGGCACAGTCAAACATTGTATCCTTTACTTCTTGGATGTAGGCCTCAAGTGTATGTCTCATTCTTTCTAGACTGCCTTTGCCACTTGAGCCTGCTGCTTCTGTAGAATTAACAATATGTTACCAAAGTTAATGAAGTACATATGCACTGTATAGTGTCTTTAGTTCACATTGGCCTTACTTTTGTAGCATTCTTGCATAGTTTCTTTCACAGTCTGTGCTAGACTGTTGTAGATCATTTTCTTGCGGTTTCTGATTATTTTAATAAGTCTTGTTTTAATTTTTTCTTCCTGAATAAAACAGAAAGTTTCTTTATTTTCAAAAGCTTAATGCTAAATTACCAATGTTTTACCTGTGCTCTGATAAATAAAAGTTGTAAGTTGAGCTCTTTGTATTTTTGCATTAGTACTGCTGTGCCCAGTGAAAATTTGTGGATGGCTCCATAAAAGTTTCCTGATTTTCCATTGTTTCTTAAAATAAGAACAAAACACAAATCATGTCATATTAATTCCACAGTACTATTTTTTGTTTTGGTACAATTTTCAGACCACAGTCAACAGAAGAACTAATCACAAATGTAGTATAACACAATAGAAATGTAGTAGAAATGCTAGTATAACACTGAACTCTTCTGTAGCAACTCGGTCTTGCAGCACATAGTTGTTTTAATTACAAATATAGTGGGCCTACTGACAACGATGATTCGGTAATGAAGACAAGACAACCACAAACAACATGACAATCTAAAGCTCTAGTAATCAAGGCCTGGAGACAAAAAGAGCTGCAGTTAAACTTGATGGATTGTCTTGATTATTGCCTTATGTGAAAAAAATATAGATTATAAACTTACGGGAAAGCCTTTCGGAAATCCTCTTGAATGCTTTTGGTCAGAAATGCAGACAATGCTGAGTTGAGATTGATCACTTCCCCCCGGTTTGATCTGTGGACCCCGTTATTTTCAACAGCACACTTTAATGTTGAGTGGAAAGCACTGCCTGGTACCTGAAAAGGTTAAATAAGTTTAAATGCTTACATAAAAGAATTATTTCTGTTACCTACATTGTGTATTTTTTCCCATAGAGTTTTTTGGCAAAAACATCTGGAGTTCTCTGCACCTTTAGACAAACATTTGTCAAAAGTCATATATGCATCATGCATGGATGTTTGGACTTTTAAAAGATTGTCTTTTATGATTTTGTTTAGTTCTGCAACCAGCTGTGTTCGCTGCTGTGCCTGCAACACACAATAAGAAACATGCAGTTTAGATTTTTCATGTGCAGACTCTAGAGCAGAGCAGCTCCTGAGCACCACCACTAAATCATCCGAGCATAATAACAACCTCTAGTTTAAAAGAATAGTCTTACTCTATATGTAAACATAGACATAGTAGATACAAATTAATTTTAAGATAATCTTTTTTCTGCGGCTCAGAACCATATGGTTATGGTTGTGGAGCCCTGCTCTAGAATAGGCTTTAGGTCTACTTACCATATTAGTGGTTGCTTCTTTCATGAGAAAAATAATTCGATGGACACCATTAACATAGTTCAGTGTTTTTCCATGAAGCTCATTTAGACAATGAAGGAACTCTCTGAGTTTGGGTATTTCTGTAAGTGCACACAGTTTGAATTTACTTCAACACTGAAAAAAAAAACAATTTGCATTAACATGTTCTACATACCTGTTTCTTTTGGTTGTAAGTATTTTGGCTTTATAAATTCCTTTGAACTCACTGTGAATACTTCAAGGCAGTCCCCTTTCAAATGTTTCTGAAAATCATAATTGTAGATGTTTTTTTTTTGTTTTTGTTTTTTTGTTTAATTAATCAAATTTACCTAATATGACCTAATGCAAAGAATGCTAGTGGATAGGTAGGTTTTAATGTTGGAAACTACCTAGATAAAAATATAATTTGAATATAAATGTCCTGTTGTTGTAACAAACCTTCATAGTTGTAAATTTCTTAATTTCTTCCTTTACTAGGAGTTTAGCGGACATATTTTTGTCAAATATGTAACGCTGAACATCAGGCCTGGCAAAAGAAACAGGTTACTGTTAAATTGATTTTATTATTATTGTCAAGATTGCTATAATATTTGAAAGTGTCATTCTGACAGACACTTTTGTCTCTAATCAACCTAATTACTAAGTGTAGTTATGCACATTTGGGAATGTGGAAAACAGAACTGTTTAAATGTTAAGGAATTGGTTTATATAAGTGCAATTTAGTGGTGAGAGGTGGATAGATTATAAAATTATTGATAATATTATGAATGTTGTTTTGAAGATATGCAATGATAACAATACAAAAAGAGCAAATTATTTTTGATTTGATTGTCCTTTGTTACAAACTGGTGAAAGAAGAAATGAAATTTTCCTGTGTGTTTTTCCAGTCTAATTTTAGCATTCAGAAAAGCCTCTCAGCTTTGAAACTTTATACCTACACTTCATCGACATCTACTTTGTCAGTTTTGGTGCAGATGAAGTGAATATTCTGACAAATGCCACCATTTTCAGTGAGGCCACATGCACTTGTCAGGATTTCCCAAGCATCTCTGTCAGCTGCTGCACGATTCATATTAGTCACAATCCACACAGTTGAGCAACTATCTATAATCTTAAAACAAGTGTTAAATTAGAATAATACAATAAAACATGTGAAAACACTCATTGGATTACCTCTCTCCACATCTGATCTCTGCTCTTATTCCGGTCCCCATTTCCAGGAAGATCCACTAAAGTGACATGTTTAAGAAGGACATTGTTTGGTACTCTCACAGTCACACACTTCACCAGGGGCCAGAACAACCTCTTATTTAAGTCAATAACGTCACTTCTAGTATATGGAGCTATTTTCTCTTTCAGTTCTTTGGCCTGCGATGACAAATAATTGTTACATTGAACATAAAAGTTGTAATGTGGTAGGAGCTCATACTCACTGTTTCACAAGTTAATGTCTTCTTCACAGAGCGGAGAAATTCTGGTATTTCTCTGAAATATTTTGGGGCCATCAAGTGTTCAACTGATTTGTTTTTCCAAATATCTCCATAAAATGCTTCTAACTTCTCTGTAAGGTCAATATATTCACCATCATCCTCATCATCATTTTCATAATTTTGTGTCTCCCCAAAAAGGTTTTTTGCAGACCACAACTCATCTTCCCACTCCTAAACATGAAAAATATAGATACAATCTTTTCATTTATTCAGAATAAGGCAGGACAAATGGTGATTACACTTTAATGATGATTTTGTCCATGTGAATATGCAATTGTGCTATGCTGAAACAAAGACACTTTCCCCCACTCCCTCCTTCGATTAGACAGTCTGCCTTCTTAAAGATTTTAATTTACAGATGGAAATAACCAATCATAGTAAAGTATGAACTCTCAAAACAAGCGGATGACTTCATTTACCACTTAATAGCAATATAAAGATAAGTGTACATGAATCATGATCAAGTCTGGCTTCATAGATGATTCCTATATGACATACCATTACTGGGATGAAATCAATCTCTGCTTCATACTGTTTGCTCTGAGCAGTCTCCACTTTGATCAGGACTGTGGTGCAAGCGGACAGACTTCCAGTAGGCAAAAGATCTTTCTCTCCGATGACTGCATTGATCAAAGAGCTCTTTCCAGCCCCAGTTTGGCCAAAGACCCCAACCAGTTCTCTCTTTTCTTCCTTCAAATTGTTTAGTTCATTCCTTTAATTCAAGACAACAAATAGTAATATATTTCTCCAGTATGAATACAGAAGTGTGTGAGTCCTTACAGGTGTACTATATAACTTTTTGTTTGGGGGTCCATCACCTGCTTGTTTCTATGGAGATGGCACTGCTCTGCCTGGAATGTTCCACAGTATGACATTAAACAGCTATACCTAGTGTCGGAAAATCTTTAAATGTATATGATTATCTGATTTTGTAATGTCCGTTGTTGACGTCACTATTGATGTCACTTCCCGTTTGTTTTTTTTCCCTTGAGTTTCACCACGGCACTGGTTGTTTTTTCCCTGTGTGGTGTCTTTTGTGTGCGTTCATGCCTTTAGAGTAGTTGTGTGATGTTATTATATCATTGCTGTGCCAAGTGCTTCCTGTGTTTTAGTGTTATACATGTATAGTACATCTGTCTAATTCGCCGTTCCGTAAGGTTTACAGGGTCTGTCGGGTGTCCCATCGTATCTTCGCTATAAAAGCCGAGTGTAACCCGACACCAATTAAGCAGTAATAAGCACGCGGTGGCTGCAGCAGTGCAGTTGCGCTATTAATCCTATAGAGGGCGCCAAAGACCGCTGGGCCATTTCAGTATTCCCTGTGTTTGTTTTAGTCTGTATATTATTTGTTATTAATGTTATAAAGTTATTTATGTATACGTTTTATATATCATAATTCTAATATTGTTTTCTGTATCCTTTGTTCTTGTTTCAGCCACATACACACACACATACACATGCATCCAAATCCAGCCACGTGCCCATAACCTTGCCTTGGCAATATGAACCCGTAACTACAAATCTGCAATAAAGATCATTGGTGTACCAGCCCTCTCCGTGCCCACTCTCTGACCGGAGCCCCTCTTGCAAAATCTTATCAGATCAGCAAACACCAGAGTGTCCCACTCTATCACACCTAGTTTATTCAGTTACCAGTGTTTCTATTGCCCCAAAATACTCCACACCTCCTCAGAACCAACCTGTAACTTGGTGTGGTGTGGTCTCCATGACGATAGAAAGGTTTAATACTATACTGTGTAACATTCTTGTAAACATCTCCATGAAGAAAAGCATTTGATGGAACCTCCAGCAGAAAATTACACAATGCACCTTTCAGTTGGTTCATTAATTCTAAAGCAAAGTTTCTAATGAAAGCATTTAGTGAGTGCATTATTCTGCACAAAGTTTGCTCTTGTGTGTTTTATGTATGTATGTATGTATGTATGTATGTATGTATGTATGTATGTATGTATGTATGTATGTATGCCTTATGTACATCCCTATTTGACCTCAGAGCCACATTTATTTACACTCCCGTTTAATACATTCTGCCTCAGCCTTTTCTGTTCTGTTCTCTCTTTTTTTGTCACAGTCTCCAAAAAAGCATTACAGGTTAAACATGGAAAGTGCTTATTTTGAATAAATAAAGCGATTTGATTATATTTGGCCCCATACATACAAATCCATACCTCAGAAAATCACCGAGTTCTGTGGTGTCTTTTCTTAGTTTTTCCTCAACATGTGCCATGATTTCTTTCACAGTCTTTAAAATTCCTTCTTCTCTAATACAGTCATCTGTAATAAAGTTGATAGTCAAGGTCATTTAAATACAATCAACCAATGAACCTGTCCAGGGCACTGGTGCTAGTGGCTAGACACTTCACCCACATTGCCTAGTATGAAAGTGGTGTGTGTGTGAGTGATGGTGGTGGTCAGAGGGACCGTTGGCACTGATTGGCATGGCAGCCGCACCTCTGTCAGTGTGCCCCAGGGCAGCTGTGGCTACAACAGTAGCTTACCATCACCAGGTACAGAGTGAATAAATAATATATATGCTGAATGTAATGCTCTGTAAAGCGTCTTTGTGACAAAAATGTCTGTGAAAAGCGCTATATAAATGGGGACTTGCTAAAGAATAGTTAAAACTTCATAAAAACTAAAATTATTTAAACTTAATATAAAAGCATTCTGTACCTTTGCCACTACAGCAGGTGCATGAAAAAACCTGAAGACAAATAGACACACACTGTAAGTACAGCATCTAAATAGCAGTATTTCACACAGTGCTATAATGTCCTACAAGTTACTTTTAGTCAACAAATGTATTCCAAATATGAGAGCATATTAAATCATATTGCTCTGCTTTGGACCACCACAAATCCAAAACAAATTCACAATACCAGTTTGTTTCCTGTGGATCCTAGTTGCTATTTTTAACAGCTAATGCTAGGTCCATGCTAGTATGGGGCTCTTCGACTGAAAAATAATTTACTTAATTGAATTATCAGAGGCAAAAGCTCGCTGCTGTGTTCTTAAGCAAGACACTTCATCCTTAAATGTGGTGAATGTTTAGTTTCTACAAAAACATATGTTGACAAAAAGTACTGCAAAATGTATTAATAAACAAGATTTACGATACCATATTTTGTGAGAAGCAGCTGTACATGCCTACCTCAGCAAAGGATGGCTCTTCAAATTTTGGTTCAGTATGTTTTTCATGATCACATGTTTGTTGACTCTGTAAATATAGTCACCGTGTTCTCAGTTTTAACCATGGACTAATCTAATATGTTTCATACAGCTAACTATGGAGCCCTACAGGGAACTTGTGTGAAGAAATAAATATCCTGCAATCTGAAGTTATCCATAATCATGAAGTTATCCAAGTGTAACAGAATACCCCCTTCCCCGGGTATAACCTGTCCAACCCTGTAGTACACTCGCCGTCTATCTGTCCTGGGTCAAACTATCCCTGGAATGGTTAAGTAGCCTATACCCCTCTGGGCCAGAATGTACCCCTTTATATTTGTAAATCTTATTTCTTATTAAACCTAATAAAGTGTCTCTCTATTTAGTATTCAGTATTTTACCAGGTAGGTCTGGGGGGTTTACTTTGGCCTGTTATATTTCAGGAGCCATCATCTGAACTCAGACTGAAGCAGGTCCCATAATACATTAGTTTATAATACATTGGTCATCCTGTTTTTTGTCAATAAAAAACATAATATGCTCAAATCTAGTGGTATCACCTCAGGCGTGTTTGAACATAAAAAATAAGGATGCTAGCTGCTAATATTTTGTCCCTATCCAGGGTTGTAGCAGCCCATCATTATTTGAAGCTGGCAAATTGGATAAGTTTTCTATTTACATCTGAAATTGTAATTCCAATTCAGTTCAATTCAAAAATATATGAACACATGAAAAGTTGAAATTATGTTCTCACTCTCAATCTTCTAAATGAAATAATAATAATAAGATAAGATCAAAAGCCCTATATGATGATGTCCACTCAGAGGCCAGCGACGTCGCCCGGACTGGCATCACAGGGGCCTCACCCTGGAGCCAGGCCTGGGGTGGGTGCTCGTCAGCGAGCGCCTGGTGGTTGGGCCTTCCTCCACGGAGTTCACCCCGGTGAACGAGAGGGTCGCGTCCCTGCGCCTTCGGGTCGGAGACAGGTCTCTCACTGTAGTGTCGACCTACGGGCTGAACAGCAGTGCAGAGTACCCGGCCTTCTTGGAGTCCTTGGGAGGGGTATTCAGTGCATGTAGACAGTGCACCGACCGGGGACTCCATTGTTCTCCTGGGGGACTTCAACGCCCACGTGGGCAACGACAGTGACACTTGGAGAGGGGTGATTGGGAGGAACGACCTCCCTGATCTGAATCCGAGTGGTGTTTTGTTATTGGACTTCTGTGCTAGGCACAGTTTGTCCATAACAAACACCATGTTTGAGCACAAGGGTGTCCATAAGTGCACGTGGCACCGGGACACCCTAGGCCGGTGTCTTGGACACTCGGGTGAAGAGAGGGGCTGAGCTGTCAACTGATCACCACCTGGTTGTGAGTTGGGTTCGCTGGTGGAGGAGGAAGCCGGAAAGACCTGGCAGGCCCAAGCGTGTAGTGAGGGTCTGTTGGGAACGTCTGGCGGAGCCCTCTGTCAGAGGGACTTTCAACTCGCACCTCTGGGAGGACTTCTCCCGGATTCCGGGGGAGGCTGGAGATACGGAGTCCGAGTGGGCTTCATTCTCGGCCTCTATTGTCGATGCGGCTGCTCGGAGCTGTGGGCGTAAGGTCTGTGGTGCCTGTCGCGGCGGCAATCCCCAAACCCCGTGGTGGACGCCGAAAGTAAGGGATGCTGTCAAGCTGAAGAAGGAGTCCTATTGGGCCTTGCTGGCTCAGGGGACTCCTGAAGCAGCTGACGGGTACCGGCGGGCCAAGCGTGCTGCAGCCCGTGTGGTTGCGGAGGCAAAAACTCGGAGCTGGGAGGAGTTCGGGGAGGCCATGGAGAAGGACTGTCGGACGGCCTCAAAGAGATTCTGGCGGGGGGAGAGCTGTTGACCTCGACTGGGGATGTTGTCCGGCGGTGGAAGGAATACTTTGAGGATCTCCTCAGTCCCACTGTCACGTCTTCCGAGGAGGAAGCCGAGACTGGGGACTCAGAGGCGGACTCATCCATCACCCTGGCTGAAGTCACTGAGGTGGTTGGCAAGCTCCTTGGTGGCAAGGCTCCAGGGTTGGATGAGATCCGTCCTGAGTACCTTAAGTCTCTGGATGTTGCAGGGCTGTCTTGGCTGACACGCCTCTTCAACATCACGTGGCAGTCGGGGACAGTACCTCTGGACTGGCAAACCGGAGTGGTGGTCCCTCTGTATAAGAAGGGGTACAGGAGGGTGTGTTCCAACTATAGGGGATCACACTTCTCAGCCTTCCCGGTAAGGTCTATGCCAGGGTACTGGAGAGGAGAATCCAGCCGATAGTCGAACCTCGGATCCAGGAGGAGCAGTGTTTTTCGTCCTGGCCGTGGAACACTGGACCAGCTCAACACTCTCCATCGGGTGCTCGAGGGTTCATGGGAATTTGCCCAACCAGTTCACATGTGTTTTGTGGATCTGGAGAAGGCATGCGACCATGTCCCTCGTGGTGTCCTGTGGGGGGTGCTCTGGGAGTATGGGGTCCGGGGCCCTTTGCTAAGGGCTGTCCGGTCCCTGTATGACCGGAACAGGAGCTGTGTTCGCATTGCCGGCAGAAAGTCAGACCTTTTCCAGGTGCATGTTGGACTCCGCCAGGGCTGCCCTTTGTCACCGGTTCTGTTTCTCAGCGCAGTCAGGGGCCGGAGGGGGTCCGGTTTGGGGACCACAGGATTTCATCTCTGCTGTTTGCAGACGATGTTGTCCTGTTGGCTTCATCGAACCTTCATCGCTGTATTGGACCATTGTGGTGAAGCAGTCTTCGTTCCTACTCTCACCTATGGTCATGAGCTCTGGGTAGTGACCGAAAGGACAAGATCGCAGATACAAGCACTCGAAATGAGTTTCCTCCGCAGGGTGGCTGGGCGCACCCTTAGAGATAGGGTGAGGAGCTCAGTCACACGGGAGGAGCTCGGAGTAGAGCCGCTGCTCCTCCACGTCGAGAGGAGCCAGTTGAGGTGGCTCGGGCATCTGTTCCGGAGGGCTCCTGGATGCCTCCCTCGGGAGGTGTTCCAGGCATGTCCCGCCGGAAGGAGGCCCCGGGGAAGACCCAGGACATGCTGGAGGGACTATGTCTCTCGGCTGGCCTGGGAACGCCTCGGGGTCCCCCTGGAGGAGCTGGAGGACGTGTCTGGGGTGAAGGAAGTCTGGGAGTCCCTGCTTAGGCTGCTGCCCTCGCGACCCGGCCCCGGATAAGCGGACGAAAATGGATGGATGGATAATAAGATAAAAGGAAAAGTCCAAAGGTCTTCCCAGAGTTAAGCCTGAACAGATTGTGTGCGGGGTGAATTGCATCACTCACAATTGTTATCAGGTTTTGCGGATGAGGCGGGTGGTGTATATGTCTTACAGCTTCGGCCACACACAGTGCTGCAGCTACAAAGGATGATCTCAGTGGTTCCTCTGTTGGATGTGGTCATGATGGGTAGTTAGACACTTGCCCGCCCTTGTAGAGACACGCTTCCATGCAAATGTGTCACATCAAATATCACGACTATGTGACAATGTATGTGACTATAGCAGCACTTTTAACAGACTCATGTCATTTTGCAGAAGATGGGTCCCACAAAAGGGGTTTAGGGGGTCCTGACACCGAACGGGGCTGAGTTGAAACAAAAAATCCTAAACTTGTAATGTCCTGATGTGTGCACCAATGAAAAATCATAGTAAGAAAAAGGTAGCAAAATAATCATGATGGAGATGCCTGGCTCCCAAACTATGACACTACACTGAAAAAACGGTCTGAGAGGGGTTGCTCAAATTGCAAAAACAAATTTGACAACAATAACATCACTTTTTTACGTTTCTCTGTCAAGCATGTTTAAATCTTACAAACATCGCTTGATTGTGGCCGATGTGAGACCTGCATGTTTTAATCAGGTTGAGGAAACATGACTTTATTATAATCTCTGGTGAGGCTCCTCCCTCTGGAATTCTCCTCCCCAAAACTTTTGGAGGGAAAATTCAAATGTAACAGGACACAGGACAGATACAGGAGCAGAGGACACACAGTGTGGAGCAGGAGGATTATGGAGCTGATCTGGAGGTGAGACTTTTCAAAGATTTTATTATGTGCTTCTCCGGCCTAGAATGTCGTCATTGTTAAAACATGTTTGTGGTGTTTTATTTGAAATTAGAGTTAATGTAAGGACTCCTTGAAACAAATTGTTTTTGACTGTCCATCTACAAGAGTGTGACACTTGTACTAAGATTTGAATGTGTTTGTTCCAGAGTCGTCTACAAAGAGTGACGTCCAGAGCTCTGCTGGAGCTGTGGGGAAGTTCATGAATGTTATAGTTGATGTTTCAGAAAAAAGGAAGATGTTTGAGAACCAACAAAACACAGACCACAGATGAACAAAGTAAGTAAACCAACTAAAATAATTTTACATTTTTTCAAAATGAACTTCCTATTGAAACTGTTATCGTGCTTGTACAAGGTGATGTGGCATTAGGAGGACTTTATACCAGATGCCCTCCCTGTTACTGTGTTTAGAGGAAGAAAAGCAGCACATGGTGAGTTTTGTTTCTGCAGATACAGTTCTAATGTTCTTGTGATTCTGTTCTGGTCCATTATTGTAGTAATAAGTACTTTAAGTGTATTTAAACATGTACAACAGAGTAGATCATCAGAATGTGATCATCATGTGTTATTCCTGTGTCCACAGGCAGAGACCAGAGCTTCTTCACTGGAATAAATCTTCACACTGTCCAGCTCCAAAGTGTGTATCTCTGTCCCTGTGCTCTCTTTGTGTTTGATTCTGTTTAAGACAATACAGAACTGTGGAAAACTAAAGACTGTTTTTGTATTCTTTTACAGAATTAGATCAATTAAATTAAATTATACATACTTATACATTTCATGATAAGGTAACATAAGATAAATATGCATATTCAGCATGATTTGTTCAAATTTCATCAACATGAAAAAGTGATGTTCATGTTCCGAGAAAAATATGTGTAGAGGGGTTCGAAAAAAGTTTCAAAGCCTAAACATAATTTTATTGCGTGTCCATAACTTTCTTACGCAATTCCAGCAACTTTTTTTTTTCAGTGTAGGATATTGTGAAAGTTTCCTGAGGATTTGCTTTATTTCAGTTCCTCACATTTGTCCCCTGAGGGCTACATAGAAACCAAACAGACATACCTTTAATCCCTTTAGATATTTTTTAAACTTGGCCCTTGGACCAATCTTATGAATCAAGTGATCAATTTCAGAGTCTTCAAGACAGTACAGTCTGTGCATGTCAACTTTTGCTGCTGTGAAAACAAAAAAAATTAAAAACATTATACTTGCAATTAGGGCTGGGTCATATGGCCAAAAAATACAATCTCTATGTTTTTGCGCACACTGGACAATTAAGATTTTAAGTAAACTTCTTTCATAATAACAATCCTCAGTTTCAAAATTTGACAATTTTTCAAAATCTTGGTTATTCAAAACATAAATTAGCTAATCCAATTAATTAGATTAATTGCCCAGCTCCACTATGTACTTTTTATTTAAAATATTAAATAGGCCTTCACATGTCAACAATTAGGCGATTTGTAAAATTTGTAATAGTTTCATATTTACCTTGAAATAAATGTATCCAGTCATCCAAACCCCACTCCATTAATTTGTTACAGACAAACAAATCCATGTAGCCTAAGTAACCAAAGGGCTATAATCCAAATGGGCTATAAGGCAAGAAAAACATCTAAATTCAATCTGAAGCCAGATTTATTTTAAATTAGTGTGATATCACGATTCATTGATTAGGCTACATGAAATCAAATTTGCAGGAGGATTAGTGAATAAAGGGAGAGTGAAGTGGTTGAAAATGGTTTGGCGGTTCTTTATATTCATCATTCATGTGCTTACATTATTTACGTCTCTAAATTTCTAGCCAAAAACCGCTGGCTACGTTCAGGTTTCGCTTTCGATTTCTGTGAGTGTGAAACTGAACAGGCTGGTTTTGTGGCAGTAGGCTTGTAAAGTTTCGAGAGTCCCTGCTAATTGCTTTTTCGTATAATATTACATTCAGTAGAAGGATGTGTTACAGGTAAGGTACGGCCTCCTGCTGCAGTTGGAAAGTGCTTCGTTTCAAAATGTGTTTAAAAAACATATCAAACCAATAATTCACAAGCGCGTTTCAAATTACAACCGCAAAGCGCTGACAGGAGGAGTTTATCTAACTTCCTCCTTTAACATAACCTCAGCACCAAATATTCCTCCCTCTTATCTGCAGCTCTGAAGACTCTCTCGCGAACCAGGTAACAACTGTATAGGCTGTAACTTATAGCCCAGTGTAGAGAAGCCGATGCTTTTGATTGATTTGTAGCCATGTTTCAAGTTTTCAAAATCTTCGATAGGCCTAGACTAGTGCAGGAAGGATCACGGTTTTAGAATAAATGAAACAATAGAAAATAGCCTACCTGGCCTGGCGATAACAGTTCTGTAGTCTGGTGATAGGACCTGTCTAAAACAATAACCAAACGCAAAGATAAGTGCGCTCGTGTGTCTGATTTTGCCCACGTCTTTGGGCGCGTCCCTGCCTGCTTTGGTTATGAAGTAATCCCGCCTTTCACAAGTACTGACAATGAGCCATGTTTATACTTTACAGTTGTTTGCACAATGGACGAATTTGTTCGCAGTTTTTTAAATAAATGTAACCTCACCGAGTGGATAGAGAAATTTAAAGGTAAGCATGAAGCACTCTTTGTTGCATTTGTATATATAAATTTAATACATTATGTCTTTCCATCTAGAACAAGAAGTGGACAAAGAAAGTTTGCTCTGTCTTGGAGAAAATGATATTGAAAAGTTAATTCCAAAAGCAGGCCCAAGGGCCAGATTCATGAAAGGACTTCGAGAGTTAGAGGTATCTATATTAAAGGTTATTTGCAGTTATTATAGGTGTTAGAAAGATATTTGTGATGACCATTAGGGAGCAAATAGTTTATTATCTTGTTTACTGCAGAATCAAGTGTGTGAACAAGAGGAAGCTCATCCTAAACAGGTAAGTCTTAAAATGTTTGTTTCTCGGCTGGATGAGTTACAGGTTAAACCTGAAGAAGCAGCTTGGCAGATTGTGTTTCATTCAAAATGAAACCTAGTTTCTTTTGTATTTGAAGGTTTTATAGAGAGCGTTGTACTATCAGAGAGCCCTACCTGCCACAGGTCACAGTCCAGCTTTGTACAGACAGTTTCACCAGTTTATCTTGCCCAGGCGTCTATTGTTATAATTACAATTATAACAAAATCTTGGCAAAGCATAACTAGGCTACTCAAATAGGCCTAATTAAGTATATTTGTGTATACTACAGATTTTGCAAGGCAGACAAAAATATAGCCTTTTTATAAATAGGTTTATAAATTTGTTTATATGTTTAGAACTTGTAAAATTTAAATGCCATTATATTCTCGTCTCTATGTTTGAAAGTTTGCTATGACTCTTAATCACAGGACATGTTTGAGAAGAGTTTTCAGTGAGTTAGTTGTTGGACCCCTGCAGCTGATATGAGTGTTCTCCACAGGGTGGCGCTCATGGGGGGGAGAGAGGGCAGGAGGAGCGCGGGTGTAGAGCAGCTGTTCCTTCACATCAAGAGGCGCAAACTTCAGGTGCATCTTGGATGCTCCCCGAGGTAGGTGTTCCTGTAGACTTCAGAAGTGCAGTTTATACAGAAAGTTAGTCAAGTAAATATGAAGTTGATATAGGTTTGTAGAAATAAGTCAAATATTTCTTTTTAGGATTTGCCATCTGCAGATACAACATGTGAAAATGGTAGGGTACATAAACTGTACAAATAATATATTAAATTCATCATAAATATTGAAAGACTGAACTTTTTTCAATAATATTCTCAGAACTGAATGTTATAAAAAGAAAAGGTCCACCTGCTGAGACAGACAGCCCTGCAAAAATCAAACGACAGGGTGACACTGCACCGGGATTGTCTAAGGGTAAAGATTCGGTTTGATTCTCAGCATTATTCTAAAAATCCGACTACATTCGTACTTCTTTGTACAGATGACTTAATACTGGATGAGGTGAAAAACGTAATAGGAGGGGTCCACGACACATTGACTCTTGAGAAAACCAAACTCAGTGTTTTTTTAAGGTAAGAACTCAGTACACACATTATTACTCATTTTCTTCTGAGTTTCAGTTTATATGAAAACTTTAATTTCTTTCAGAAAAAAAATTTGGGACTTGGGTACAGAGAAGAGGGACCTGGTAGGGGTCTTTGGTAAAACTGGAGCAGGAAAGAGCTCCTTGATTAATGCCATTGTTGAAGAGAAAGATCTTTTACCCACTGGAAGTCTGCAGGCATGCACCACAGTCATGATCAAAGTGGAGGCTAATACCCTAAGGAATAAATATGAAGCAGAAATAGAGTTCATATCTAAAGAGGTAAATGTGGTTTTATTAGGGGTCAGATATTAAATCTACATCTGTTAATCAACTGATAAATTTAATATTTATTTAAGGAATGGAAAGATGAGCTGTGGTCTTTGAAAAATCTTTTTGGCGAAATCTCAGATGAAGAAAAAATAGATGACGAAGAATATAATGAGAATATTGAAAAAATGACTGCTCTTTATGGAGATGAGTGGAAAGACAAATCTCCTGAAACCTTGATGGAGCCTAAATATTTTAAAGAAATACCAGAATTTCTTCGGTCCGGAAGAAAGATCATGCAAGTGGAATCAGTGAGTGTTAAAAGCCAAAATAGTATCATGATTTTTTTATTGAATGGGTAATTTTATTTCACAAATTTTTGCAGGCACAAGAGTTGGCTCCAAAAGTTCTCAAATACACTCGAAGTGACTCCAAAGATGGACAAAGATGGTTCTGGCCCCTGGTGAAGTGCGTGACTGTGAGAGTACCAAACAGTGAAATACTTGAACACGTCACTTTAGTGGACCTTCCTGGAAATGGAGACCGAAATAAGAGCAGAGATCAGATGTGGAAAAAGGTATTTTATTACAAAATGTTGGTGATATTTGATGCCTAACTTCAACAGTTCATAAACAAATGTGTTTCAGATTGTTGCCAGTTGTTCAACTGTTTGGATTGTGTCTGAAATTAACCGAGCAGCAGCCGATAGAGATGCTTGGGATATCCTAGAGACTACATGTAACCTCATGGGGAATGGTGGAGAATGTCAAAACATTCATTTCATCTGCACCAAGTGTGATGATGATGAGTGAGCAATTTATTATCGGTTATATTATATACTGAATATAAATAAGTTATTTTATTTGTCCTCTATGAAAAATCAGTGTAGTGTTAGACGTATGACCCAAGGCAGTCTAATTTATTGTCATGTTTATGTTTCAAAGCAACACAGACAGCATTTTGACAAGAAACCAAAAAGCCAAAGACTTAATGAGGAAAGAATTCAGTAAACTTCACAAAGTCAAGGTGAGTTTACTGACACTGTCAGCTCTCTGTAACTATTACTGACAAACTTGACCTATCCTGTGTTTAAAGTGTCCACACAATGGAACACACATGAGTATTTTCTGTCTGCTTATTATTGATAATCAGTAACAAAAGCTTTTGTACTAAACTAAAACGGATGGTTTGTTTCCTAGAAACAATTTAATGATGACTGCTTTGAAGTTTTCACCGTGAGCTCTAAAGAATTTTTCAAACAAAAAAAACTTACGAGTGTTGAAACTGGTGAGTTATAAATGTGCATGATGAGTGCTAAATTCTAGTAACTAAAGTACTTGTGTGCCCCAAAAACTAATATGCAACCTGTATGCATATATCTCATACTGACAGTGACACAGGTTTCAGTATATTGTATTTTGTTACAGAAATACCCAAACTCCAAGAACTCCTTCGAGGTCTAAATGACCAGCATGATCACACTCGGAACTATGTCTGCGGAGCCTATGGGATTCTGTCTCTGATCAAAGGAGCAAAACTGGGAAATATGGTAAAAAAAAAAGACTATTACACAGGGAGGCCATGACACACACACACACACACACACACACACCTCTCTGCTGTGTTTCTCTGTCTCACTTTGAGCTATTAGTTTCCTTTGCATTGTTTTATTTCAGGATCCTCTTCTGACTGCACAGTTGTCTGAGAACCTGACTAGAATCACAGAACTGGAGCTTCAGAAAGTCAAACTGTCCATGGACAAAATGTTTGAGGTGTTTAAAAAATGCCTGAGTGAGGGTGTGGAGGAGTCAAAGACTAAGGCTGAACTGGTCTTAAAGAAGAAACTAAACCCTGTAAGAACATCTGTACATAAAAACAACATTTAATTCACATGAGTATAATTCTTTTTGTTCTACATGTTTTTAAGAAAGGTGGTGGGCGTAATTTTCACAGGCCACTGAAATGTGCATTGCAAAACAGTGGAATTCACAAAACTAAGAAAAAACAAATCAACCTCAATGAAGCAATATCATCCTCTCTAACCGAGAGCATTGATGAAGAGTTCAGGAGAACATTCCCGTAAGATTAATTTATTAATTTATTTATGTATTCATCTATCTTATGTATTTATCTATTTATTTAAAAAGGGACTATGTACAAAAAGAACATAAATGTTGCCATTTGATGCATTGGACCAGAGCACACACAAGAACATACAGACAGACAGACATACACATTCATACAGACCCAGTACCACTGGCGTGTAGGACCTAAAGAGACTAATGGTTGCAGTTGTGGGTGCTCTTTAGGGATTTTTAGATCAGTCTTAAAACCTTTGACTTTAATACAGGACTTAATATTGTCAAGCAGCATATTGCACTGTGTAGTGGCCATCACTAAACAAAGCTGATCATCCAAAAGAGGAGTGATGGAGGTATGGTGCAGTCAAGCAGAGAAGCTATTTTTGTAGACTGTACAGTTTTCAAAACTTACAGAAATATTAAAAACTTACAAGATTATGTTTGGAAATTAGACCATCACTGTTATCAAAAATGTTTAGGGCATGCTTATACACGACTATAAAGGTCATTTTTGTTCATTCACCATTGCACAAGGTAATCGTCATTATTCTTTTTCTATTTTTAGAAATGATGCGAAATCTGGACCTTTATATGGAGTAATTCATGCATTTTCACTTGACACAAACCGACTGGTTCAACAGTACAAGATGTTTGAACTTCAGTTGACATTTATCAAGACTGAGGTAAAATAACACATAACATGTATAATATGTGAATTAGTATATGCAAAATAACTTTATGTACAGTACATTATTATTGATCGCGAATACAAGCTGTCGAAATAAGTTTCCTCCGCAGGGTGGCTGGGTGCTCCCTTACACATAGGATGAGCAGCTCAGTCACACGGGAGGAGCTTGGAGTAGAGCTGCTGCTCCTCCACGTCATCTATGTTGTCTATGTTGTCTAATGTTTCATCGGGATGAGGCCCCAAGTAAGACCCAGTATGCACTCCAGGGACCATGTCTCTTGGCTGGCCTGGGAATGCCTTGGGGTTCCACCAAAGGAGCTGGAGCAAGTGTCTGGGGTGAGGGAAGCCTGGGAGTCTCTGCTTAGACTGCTGCCCCTGCAACCTGGCCCTTGATAAGCGTAAGAAAATAGATGGATAGATGGGCATTATGTACATGTTTCTTTTTATAAGGTAACCAATGTCAAGGCAAAACTTTGCAAAAATATTCGTGATCGCAAAAAGATCATCTACTGCAGTCTGACAGAGACCGTGAAAGAGACGATGCAAGAATGTTACAGTGGTCAGTCTTTCATGTTATGTTCAGACACCTGTTTTACAGTATACAGTAGACTGCTATATACTTCTCATTTGCAGAAGCAGCACAGCACAGAGGTGCAGGCAGTCTAGAGAAGATGAGACGTACAGTTGAAATGCACCTCCAGAATGTAAAGGACACAATGTTTCACAAAGCCAAAGATGAGGTGTTGACCCAACTGAAGGACTTGATGGTACGTTACTGTAGTTAAGTTTTTTAAGATGGCTTTACATTTATTCATACATGTTTGATGAAACAGGATGATGTCGAGAAACAGCTGAGGGATACTCTGCAAGAATCTATTGAACTCTCATTCAAAACTGACCACCAGTCAATCCCAGGTAGACAGTACACACACTTTTGAAATATCATCACAATTGGTCTCATGCATGGATCAGGCAAATTCATACTTCATCAGAAGCAAGAAATTTGTTCTTACGCCTGGAGTTGGAAGAACAGAAGGACATCATTTGTTCCCAAAGCTTGCTCTGTAGGGCTTTCTAACAACTCAGCTGTGATTGGTTGCAAAACAATTCAGCCATTTTGATCAGCATATAACAAATATAAAAACTGTGCTGCCATCATTTTTCTGATAATGAAAGGAAAGTGCCATTGAGTAGTTTAATAGCAGAACTTCTCATGACATATAAAAAGTTCAAGCCCCAAAGCCATTGTTTCTTTATTCTCGTTAAAGATTTTGAGCGTCAGTATGTCTTGGTGAAGAAACACTTTGATGACCTGTCAAATAAAGATGACCTTGCTTGGTAGGTACAGGTTACAGAAGAGAATAGTATTTTATAATTTACATTGTGCTAATTCAATGTTTCCATGAAGGCCTGATCTGTTTGACTGATGCATGTTGTGAGTGGAAGCAGAGCTGATGAACTGGAGCCTGCCGCAACCAACCAGACAACAGCATACAACAATTCCATTTACTTTACATTTCCATTTCTAAAAATACATTGTCAAAGTGATATGTACTTTTTACATATGCAAATACATTCTGATGTCAGAGTAATTTTATTGTGTGTTTTTTTACATGTCAATAACATGTAGAGACATGTAGAACAGGATGAAAGATGTAAAGCAGGAAAAAAGTATTTTTTTGCACAGTAAAGTATAAAATTACTCAAGCAGAGGTAGTGAAGTTACTGTAATTGGAAGGACAAAACATTAATGCAAAAAATCTGTAAAGGCAACAGCACTGAGAAAAACTAAGATCATCTGAAGAAGTGGTGCAAGAAACACAAATGTTCAAATCAGTAGCTCAGTTGCTAGAACATTTGTCCACTGACCCAAAACTGGGCGGTTCAAATCCTGCTCTAGATGTAAACATCATTGGTTGAGCGGTCAGATCTACTGACCTACAGGTTAGCTGTTGTGGGCCCAACACAGATGAATGTTGTTGTTGTGTCCTTGGGCAAGACACTTAACCTACCTTGCCCCATATGATGTTCTTGAGTGTTTTCCAAACCCACTGGACTCTTTCTGGTCATTTTCAGTGCTCAATTATTTTCACTCAAGAGTTAGTCTTTAATATTACATATTTTTTCTGTTTCCATCAGAGGGTGCATACACTAATCAAAGTATTTGAAAGGAATTTTCAGCTTTATAGGCTGCATGCATATCTTTATCATTTTAAAAGTCTCAAATACTATTGAAGTTTGACTTCAAGAAATAAAGACTAGTGCTATTTGATAGAAGACATGGGTGTTTTTTTTTTTTTTTTTTTTGCAGCGACACATAGGCCTACATTTTTAAAATTGCGTTTTTCATAAGAGCCAATAGGTGGAGCAAGATGACCAGTGATGAGTCCTCTCAGTTGCGTCTCAAAGTGGTGATAAGCAGACATTCAGTGTGTTTGGTTAAAGCGTTAGGCGCTTACTGACTGAATCCGCAATAGTCAAATGATGCCTATATCATGCCATAATTTCTCAAATTAAATAATAATGACTTATCTGTGGTAGCTACTACAGACACAGCTGCCCTGGGGTAGACGACAGAAGCAAGGCTGCCAATATTTGCCATCGACTTCGCCAACCACCACTAGTCACTCACACAGGAACCTGCGAACATCGGGTTGGTGGACAAGTGCTCTTTCCGCTGAGGCACTGCCACCCCGTGAAGAAGAGCAATGAAGGATACTTTTATTTATTTATTTATTTATTTATTTATTTATTTATTTATTTATTTATTTATTTAATGCCTGATTTTTCATTTTATTGAAAAGATTGGAATAACCCTGTGACTCTCCATACAAGACATCACAGTTTCAGATTCCCATAGCTCTAAATTCATATTTCACATTCACATTTCATTTTTTGTTTAGGCAGACTCGATGACGGAGGTGTCTCTTGGATCCTCTGCTTCTCCACAGACACGCAGTAAATGTCCTGCTTCTGTTTCCACCCTGAAGGGGAAGAGGTTCGGATGTGAAGGGAACAGACTGGAAAACCAAACATCACTGCGTTTTGGACCAAGAACACACCCATGTCAACCTACAGTGTCTACCTGTAAACGGAGGTACACAAGGTTCTTATCATAGCATTAATTTAGTCTAATTTTGTGCACATTAATGGTTTAAATTAGACGCTATTAAGGCCATGTTTTATTATGCCTTTTTCCTGGGTTCATTTTAATTTGCTGTGTAAACTTACACTAGATACCTGGATCCTTGTATATTTTATGTAGTGAAATGCTTGAGAAAAACAGCTCAAACCATTCTAGGTCAGTAAACAGAAAACATCTTGCACCTTTAACTGCGGCGATAGGTGCAAGATAGATAGGAGATTTAAGATAGGTGGTGGTCTAAGAATTTGATTGGACATTTTTATATAGTCAAAAATATAGCCTAAGTTCTTATTTAATTCAGTTATGCATTTTGATGATAAAGCCATTTTACTGTATCCTGTATCACATATTGTTTAGGCAGAAAGCGGTAGAGTGATGGTGTAAATTCTTGCTCCCTGATGGGCTCCTTTTGGCCTCCTCTCTCATGGCTCTGTCCCTGGTGTCCTGCCGGGTCAGGTGTTAGGTCACGTCACTTTGGTGCCAAGTGTCTCGCGGTGTCTCCATTTCTTCAGACACACATGGAACAAGCACACAACATGTGCTCCGACACAAGCGCCTTCGCTGACCATCTCAGCAGTACAGGGCCAGGGAAGGAAGTGACTAAGATATAGAGTAAAAGCTATTTATTTGCTGTTTATTCAATATTAACCATTCATCATTTTAAGAACATGCAGGTAATAGTAATGACATATACACCAGTTATTATTTGAATTATTTGTATTATAAAGAAGTATTTAGAAAGGACTGTACATTTTTCTATTAGATTTTTATATTTGATTGAAAACCGCACAAGAGAGTTTCATAGCAAAACAAGAAACACAATTAATCCATCTAGTCTTATGTTTAGCCAGAGTTAAGACTGACGTGTCTTGATATAAACTTATCTGGATATGATTTATCTGATTTAGATTCTTTCTGTACATAAAACTGAAGTACTGAAGACTGCATAATGCATATTTTCTAATAAATGCAGCTCTACATTGCACATGAACATACAGGCTTCAAACATGCCAACCAGTTCTGTGGACAGGATTATCACAGCATCTGACCTTTGACCCTGCAGAGGTCATGTCTGTGGCACAAGTGCGTCTGTGGCTCCACCCATAGCCCCATGTCTGTCGTCCCAGGAATCTGCTGCACAACACCACCTCAGAACGGCAACATGAACACTGTGTGACCAGCAACCAATGAAGAAAATGCTCTGCTTGTGGATTTCAAACTTTTAAAGGTAGTCCATATAGCATGCTTAAAACCTCACTACATTCACTCAAAACAGGACCTTGGATGTCATTATCTGCCATTAATAAAACACAAGAGCTTGTTGGTTTTAGCTGTTCAATTTGGCAATCCAAAACAAAGAGTTCTTTCAGCTTTCTGGTTGGATAATCAGAACTAAAACTCAAAATGTATTCATGACATAATCTACTCTTTTTATCAGTGAAATTGATATTTGATTTCCATTTGTTTACATTTTATCTAAATCTGGAGACACACAATTGTTATGTTTAATGTAATGTGTATGTGATGTAAAATCACCTTAAACCCTTAAATACTCACAAAATCATTATACTCTCACTAAACAATATCAAAACAAGCAGATGCACATGCTGAACGAAAATGTAAACAATGCAATTAAACGTCTTAATTTTTGTTTTGCTGTGTACTATCCTCTAGTGTAAATCATATCATAACAGGCTCTGCAGGTGAAGACTGGAGCCAAATTAAGAATCAAAAATTTGTGAGTGATCTGTGACAGTCACTTGGGTCAGCTCTTGTATTGTTTGGTGACCTCAGGGACAAGATGACTGCCCGTCCAAGGCTCCTTTACCCTTCCAGCATCACACCACTCCTCTCCTGGGACTGTGCACTTGTACACAATATGCTCTTTTGTCCATAAATCAGTAATTGTGTGTATATGGCATAGAAGCTCACACCAACCACAATCAGCGATGATGGATATCTAAGGTGGCTTGGTAGTGCCGGGCATTTTCCAGTGGGTGACTCATGGGGTTTCTGACAGATGTCTGTACCAATTTATTGCTACTGCCACTGCCTCTCTTGTTCCCCACCCCAACTATGTGACTCTATGAATAAGTGTGCTGTGCCTGGGCTGCTTGTGGTTGTGTAGTTTCCAGCTTGGTCTTATGGACTTTCCACTCAAGAAAAAGGTAAAAAGGGTGAGTGGGGCATTCAAAGTTATTTAATGGCTGGAGACACGCAGTATAGGAAAACCGTTTGCCACATTATACAGTGACAATAAGATTGGGGTGCCAACACGTGTAAATCATTCAATGGTCACAATTTATTTTTAAGCCAGAATTTGGATTTTGTTTTTGTTCATGTAGACATGTAGCTCACTTTTGTTTTCCTTTTGTCCATCATCAAACTGGTTGAACGAAGATCTCTTTTTACTGATATTGATGTTACTGATGACAAATCTGTACTCCTTCCACATGTAGTCAACATTTAATGGTGCACTTTATAACTGGAGGGTGTGCACTTGCTTGTCTCCATGGAGATGTGATTGCTTTGCCTGGAATGTCCCACAGCATGGTTTTAAATTTGTCTTGCATCTATTTCATTACTGTACCTTCCTTGGTTGAGCAGAATCACCTTTCAACAGATCTGAACTGTAAATTCCTTCTTTTGTCAAAATAAATAAGCTTAACCCCATACTATGGAACCATCCATGGAAACCAAGCAGTATCTCTGTCGATATGCAGATGATGGACTCTCCACCAGAACAACATTCAAGTGAACAATATTGACAAAATGTCAAACCACACACATATACAAAACATTCAGATACTCACAGATCGAGACAAGGCGACCCCAAAAAAATCTCTTGTGACCCACTTGAGGGTCGAGACCCAGTCTTTGGGAAACAATGGTATAGATGACACCACTAGCACCAATTGGATATACAGTGAAAATAATAGACATTGATAGACTGACTCCTCCTTCCCCAGTCTGTGCTCCTGCAGGTCAGCCAGTTCAGCCCTTATGAGGCCATTGAACTGTTGAACCTGCACACAGCTCTTTACCTGTAACGCCCTGCCTGCCTGGAAACACGTACCTGGATTGCTTCATTCATTTATTGGTTTGACAAACACAAAGCCGTACCACTTCAAAGCATAACTCGGCAACAACGCACAACTCTTTGCACTTGAAGCTGATCTTGAATCTTGAATTTGCTGATAGTTGAGCTGTGTTTACAGTGCATTTTTCTCACATACAGTTCCTGGTTTTGATTTAAGTTCATTTTATTTTATCTAGTAGAAGTAAAAGATTGAATGACTAATGATCCATGTGGGTATTAATATTGTGAATTGCACAGTGTTTTGCTTTTACTAATGAAACCTATTAGATATTTATAACTAAACAGACATTTTGGTTTATTGACAAAATAAAACCAAGTAAATGCTATAAAAATTAACAAAAAGTTTAAGAAGTCAGTCTGCAATTACTTTCAAAGCTGTAATTTCTAAGGTAGAGGATCTGCTACTTGCTTGTCTCTATAGAGATATATGCAGATAGATGCATATATTCAATTACAGGTGTTTTATAGCTCAGAAAGGCCTTGAAATCTTGCTATGTGCAGGCTTGCTTCTCCATAGATCTGGCCAGTAAAGTCTCCATTAAAGTCTCCAGTAAAGTCTCCATTGTGATAAAAAGACTTATTTTCATACTGTATAACATTCAAGGCAAAGCAATTACCCTCCACCACAAAAGTTACACAGTGCACCTTTAATCTTATTTTATTCATATTTTTTCATTCTATGGCCATGTTGGAAATATGGAAATTCCACATCTTTTTACCAATAATAAACACCCAGTGACTGACCATCCCCAGTATATTCCTAAAATCAACTCGATGTAAAACTTTCCGTCTTTTCCCTTTTCATCCTTATGCATGATCAAAGCCTCTATAACACAACACACTGTAAGTCCTGTCTTCATAACCAACTATTTCTGTCCTGAGGTTACCCAGGACACCATGTGGATTCACCCAAATATAGCCAACCGCAGTACCCAGTAAAATCATCTGTGTTTGTCATGCAAATAATAAATATTCATTAACAGTTTGCAGTTTCTTCGTCATTATTTGGTGTGATCGGCAAAGGGGATTTTTTTATGCTTCTGAGGGTTCTAGAAATAATCCTAAACTAATATTGACACAGGCTAAAGAAGTGCGCCTGTGGTGAGGGGCTGTGAAGAGGGTCGTGTAGTCCCGGCCAGACCGCAGAGCAGAGAGGAACCACGCTAAATCAAAGAGGTGATCTACCAGTCTTGTCTCACGCTCAACGACTATTTCCAGAAAGACCAACAGTTCCTCTCCATTATAGCTGTTATCATTTCCAAGCAGCAATTTTCAAAACCAACCCAGATTAAATATAGAATCGTTTTATTTTGATCAGAGATGGACACAGCAAATGACCTACCATCTCACCATCTCTGTATCCTCGGTGTCCAAAAACCTCCTCTCTGGTCTTCCTCTTGGCCACCAACATGGTAAGATTTCATAATTTTAAAACTATTTTCCTTGCTTGCCTTACACACACAGTGGCACCGTGGGTTATAGGTGCCTCAAAGCAAAGAGGCCTCAGGTTAAATTCTTGGATCACTGCAAAAGTTTAATAGCTATTTACTGGGTGCTGTACTGTGGTGTTCATACTGGTATTGAACGATGGGTCAAATGCAAGAAGTATACCGTATTAAATGTACATTCCACAGTATTCAAAGGTTTGTATAGTCTTTAAATGTGAAAGAGTGAGTAGTTCCTTGTTGTAAAGTACTTTGAGTGGCTTTAAAGTGGAAAAACGCTTTATAAAAATGTGACCACTGACCATTTGTACAGTCCTAAGTAGTTATTTTTGTCACTATATCTGTTCTCTGGGAAGTACAGATGATTTCAGTGTTCTATGTAACACTGTGGTCGATGTACAGTAAATGTTCACACACACTGTAGCTCCATGTTGATATGTGATTCTCATAGACATGCTAACAGTGCAGCCTCCAGAGTGTCCGCAGAGCCTGGCCTCTCTACCCACCTCACTGGCTCCTGTGGGCACAGTTTGGCTTGACATGACTGCCCCGGGCACTGGTCCCATCCCTGCACTGAGGTGATGAAGGAGAACTCACCCCCCACCCATTGGTCACCGAGGTGAGGAGGCACCCAGGGGACACACAGGCGGGCAAGGCGGGCGTCTCAGGCCACACTCACACAGCTGACCAGACCAGACATGGCTGCTTTCAAAGGATGGTGCCAGCGAGTCTTGCCCAGCGCTGCCCACGGCGACTACACTCTGAAGTGTTCCACAGCCACTACAGTGCCATCAGGTCAGCATTTCTCTTTGCAAAGAGGCTTGTAAGACTGGCTCCAACAGGCTTTTGTACAGGAGGTGTCATATTCAGATTGCATTAGTTCAAACCTTCTTTCTTTTGGGCCTTTTACTTTCCGGGGATTTAGACTCAGAGAAACTTTATTGATCCACAAGGGAAATTATATGGACACAGTAGCTCACACATCACAATATATTATAAAAAAAGAGCAACAATATAATTAAGAGTAGCAAGTAGCAAGAGACAAGTGTCAAATAAGGCATAATTATATAAATGTATATGTACAAGTAAAAATAAATATAGAAATACAGTAACATATCTCTGCTATATACAAGAGATCATAAGGAGAAACAGTGCAAAGATGAAATAGTGATTGAAATGACGCTGGTGGTTATCAGATTCTAAAGTGCGATGATGGCATACTCTCAGACGAGGGGCAAGAATTTTTCCTGTGGATTACATTGCACTTTCGATAAAATATTTTAAAGGTCACAAATGTTGAACCTAATCATTTCTATCAAGTCCTCACTATATGGCAACAAAAATCTGCATTTAAACAATACTAATTTTAACTGCCGCCAATCTGTATATGTTTATAAAATGTTATGATAGAAGGTTTTATAGTATTAGGTATTATAGAAGTTTATCTATTACATAAGGGTGAGTTGTTGTACAGTTGTATGGAGTATGGTATGAATATAGTCCTGTGTCATGCCACATCAACTACTGTCAAGCCCAGTGGGATTCATTCATCATTGCATACTGATTTAGCATATAATTAAATTTTAATGTAATCCTCAGAGCAACAATCTTTTTAAAGTAATTTCTAGTAAGGCACTGTAATAATAATTCTATAATACATCCCATGGTTGCAACAGGTTGGATATCCATATTTCACTTGTGTAATCCTTCGTTATCTTCACATTTATTTAACCTCTTGAGCTTGTTTGACCCTGTAATGGTCTCTGGTTTTGATAACCGAGCAGCACTAGTACCATCTGCCCAGGTGCACAAAAACAGACAGCAGACAATAGGCCATCAAGAGAACAGAGCTTCAAAGCTGGAGATGTGAGGATGAGGGTGCCTACTCATAGGGGTATGGGGAAAATTACTGAGCTGTGAGCCGAGAAGCACCTTTGATTCTGAAGCCTTGTGTTAAGAGAAATAGAGGCGCAGACATCAGCAGTAGTGATCATTGTGGAGCACACAAAGAGTTAACAGGTGCATTGTTCTGATCTGAATACTAAACGCTGCCACACAGAGGATGGAGAAGTTTGGTTGAAATTTTACAGGTGAAGAAAGAAGTTGCAGATACAAGTAATAGCAAACAGGCCAAACACTAATGAGGGGGAAAATACAGCCCTACAAAAAATATGCAAATTTTGATTCTTCAAATTAAACATGTACATTTATTTAAAGGTCAGTCTAGCACTTATTCATTATGGGTGTTACTATTACTCAAAAACTGAATAATTCCTTCTTGAATAGGGGCAACTCTCCACAGTTGTAATGTAGCGTAGTGCTATGACTTGGTTGTCTCTCTTGTGATAGATAAGTTTTAATCTATACTGTGAAACATTATAGACAGAGCAATAACATCTTCGGCGGACCATCCACCAGAAAAATGTGTACCATTAAACCATGAAAGTTGTATAATGTGGACCTGGTGATAACTAAATAAACATAATTAAATAGATATAAGATAAATTTGTACTTCTTTAGTGCAGTGTTCCAATTTGTTACCAGTGTTGCTTTATTTCAGTGGTTTTATAAATTTTATTATATTGTTTTCAGTTTTAACCCTCTCCAGGCAGGCGTTGCAGATTTGCAACAGCTAAATTCCAAGTACCTAGTTACTCCACATCCATATTATATGAGCTTTTTTTACTCAGGAGCCTTTTTTCCCATCCATGCTGATAAACGTGGGCAATGCAGACTGTGCAAGAACGGCTACACACAAACGGCCTGCCAGAAGTGCAAAATACTTTTTTTGTTTACAAAAATCAGAATTGTATATTACTACTCCATATTATAATTTTCCCCAAATATCAGATTTTTCCTGACACTAAAAATTAATTTGAGCCTGAGAGGGTTAATTGCATACTTCAATATCTATAGTCTGGCCACCCAAAAAACAAGATTTTTCTATACATAACAAAGACATAAATGATGTAAGTGATATTTAAGAGAATATGTCTGTGATTATAACAACATAATTTGTTGATTTATTGTGCGCCTGACACAAGACCCTCCAACACTCACTGGTTCGCCAGAACTTTAAAATCTCACAATAAAATGCTGATATATTTATTATCTGTTTGCATTTATTTATTTATTTCTGAAGCTTTCTGGCATGATAACTATACTTCTGCTCAACTCCCAGATTCTACAGAGCAGATGGAAGTGAGCATGTTGGTGTCCCAGGAGAGGTTTGGGGAGAGGACAGCAGAAGATTGAGTACAAGGACACGGGGCCATTAAGGATATATTCTCTTTAATCAGGGACATGCTGGATGCTGAGGGACCTGGGACAGTGACTGATGGAGGGGAGAGGTGAGGAACGCACTGACAAAGATGAAGAGAAGAAGCCTCTTGTGGAGCAACAGCTGGAGGACCTCACCCCCCACACTCCACCTCAGAACACTGGCCTATTCTTTAACACCCATAACATTTTACTTTGAGCAAAGTCTGTAACAAAATAAAGCTCTGATGAATTTATTTAGTTTTTATTGTTTTTGTAACAATAGATTTTTAAAGAAACAACAGCATCTGAATGATCTGAATGTAATCTATAGAAAAACATGTAAATCTAAAAATGTTATATCATACAGGTATAGAAAAACAAATTCAAAATTGACAATATGAATGAAAGTCACATTTTTCCAAAGTATCTGGGTTTGTATTTCCAGGGAAGAACCGAAGTGAAAGGCTCCGTAAACTGTTGACCCCAGCTAATCGCCGACAGTGCAGCCAAGTGGGGGTCTTTCAAGAATTAATAGCTTAGGGAGATGTAAGGAGACAACCCTGCCACAAGTGGTTTGTCATGTTCACTCTAAAGTTACTTAAAGTGCTTGATCCCACACACACACCAGTCTGGACTCAGAGGGTTCTGACTTGGATCACTCCATAGGGTAGAAGGATAGAAGTGAGCTGCTTTGTCCACTCACACTCTCATTCTTCACTAGAGAGGCAACTACCAACAGCACGCTCATTTGGCCAAAGAGAGATTGATGAAGACATTTTGTGCTTTGACAAGGCACGCAAAGAGAGCTAGCAAAATCAAGCAAAAAGTGGTATAAAGTAACATTTTTAATAGCTATAAATGCCTATGCCACTTTTACAGTTGGGAGTCTGCTTATCTACAGTCATATTTGTTGAAAGGCGGCTCTGCTTACAATACAAAGCATTTTCAAGGTATTTTTTTAAGTATAGCTAACTAACCTGAAATTGAATAAATGTAAGCTACAGATATCTGCATGGAACATTGCAAGCAACACAATACTCTCTACACAGGCACATGACACTCCACCTCCACCACCAGAAAAAGTTACATAGTGTAATAAAAGACAAAGAATGTTGTTTTAACTTTACTTTTAGCTTTTAACTTTAATTTACAGGCATTCTTGCAGTGTATATAGACTGTTAAATGCAGCAGGCAAGTTGGATTAAGTGTATTGCCCAAGGACACAACAATAACAGTAAAAACAATTTGATCAGACCAATGACCAGACAAACCCAAAAACAACTGAGCTACTATTGTCCTATGATTATTTCAGCTGATTAATTTAATTTACCTATTGGGCTCAACTAATTATGTTCCAGTGTATGCCGTTAGGGCAGGTAGGACATGAGAACTATAGCACCCATATGCCCCAGCATCTCAGACTCTTTTGCATTAAGTTACTGGGGACAACATATCATTTTTCTCTTCTGACAGTAAAGAAGACATTAGACATGTTTATCTGTTGATCCTGTGCATTTTTGGGCACTGCTGGCTCCATTTGAGAGAGCTGGCCCAGGCGAGGAGGGCAGGACAGGGTCAGGAGATGACACATAAGAGATGGATGTCTGCAGAAAGAACATGAGCCCAAGTCCTGCCTCTGGCTCACCTCCCCTCTGCTCCTTGAAGACCAAAGCCCTGCTCTCCCTCTCATCCCCAGAGACAACCACCCCCAAGTCAAACCTACCAAAACACTGTCCGTATTACTGTCCTGTTTTATCATGCTTTAAAGTGTAACAAGAAGCTGGTGTAAAAAGAGAGCTGGGCCAGATTTCGTTACATTCAGTTGTGAATTCCTCTGGGGGTCCATGCACAAGCATCAGGTTTTTGCTGCCTCAGCTAAAACAAGTTTGGAATATTTAGGCAAAAAAACTAATTAAAAGTAACAGTATGCAAATGTTTAACAAAAAAACAAACAAACAAACAAACAAACAAACAAACCCTAAAATAAAGCATTTTTAAAATTTGATTATGTTTACTGCTTTGAAAAACCTGCATCTTTACCCTGAGAAGACTCCATCTCCTCAAAACTGACTCATATTTGATCTGGAGGAGGGCCTGTTTCTGCTTGTTTCCATGGAAACATTGTTCTTTTGGTTATAATCTTCAACAGTATGACATAAAATATCTTCAATGGAGAATGTATGGTTTTACCTTTCTACTGTATTTACATAGAATCATTCAGGTGACATGGCACCTTCAGAAAATTGCATAGTGTACCTTTCATGATTTGCAAAACATTTGCACAACATATTTCTGGCACCATCTCGTATTCTGGTAACTCCATGTTAGGAGTTGGGGCTAATGATGTAGATACTTTCTTCCTGATTTATTGAGGGTAATCAAAGTATACTACAAGTATACAAGAAAAAAACACTACTACTGATATTCTGACATTCAACACAATATAGGCAAATTATGAATGAATAATTGACATTTAACATCACATGTTAAGCTGTGTTCCCTTTCTTTTTGAATTCGGGTTATGTTTGTTTTGATTTCACATTGTTGACTTCCTTTCTGCAGAGTCAACACGGAGATCCAAAATGGTGACATCTTGGCTCTGAGCTCCGGTTACATGAAGTCACTGGAGCAGAACGTGGGTGCATTCTTTAACTCTCACCTCCTTAAGAGACAGACAGTGCAGTGACTGATGAGTACATTTAGATATATATGTTGAAAATGGGTTCTCTTGTAAGCATGCCAAATGGACCTCATGCAGCCCTGTGTCCGGACACGCACAGACGAAGCCCTGAAATGGTGCCAAAATAAGGACTTGTTGTAGACACAGAGGAAATTGTCCTGAATAACAGACATATTTTTGTTCACCTTAACACAATTGGTTCATAAGAATTTGTACCCATAAAGATTTTTTATTACTGATATTAATGATTGGTATTTTACTTCTATGGAGTATTAACTGCTAAAACATAATATTTAGAACAGCATGTTACCTTGTTATTGTTTTGGAAATGCTATATTCACTGAAAACAACATATTTTAATACATTTTATGAGTTTCAGTTTCATTTTTGACGCTCTGACGCCCTCCCTTTGCTCTCCACTTTAAGTAAGTCCCCCTTCAGAGCACTATCACAGCTCACTAATGAAACTACTGCATATCTCATCAGGTTTGTCAAGTTTATGTGCACAGTTTTGTATATATTTATGGAGAGCATTGTGGGCGCATGGATGATGTAGGCTCAGTCCACACAAAGCATTGCACAGAATCTTACAGCTAACCATGAGGAGGGTCTGAATAGGGCCAGGGAGATATCACTAAATTACTGAAACATGCTTAGTTGACATCTTTTTAAAAATGTATTTAGCGTAATATTCGACTCTGGGTCAAGGCTACTTAGGTCTTGCAACACTTTTGTAAGAGGCTTTTTCACCCAAAGAGGCTACTTGCATTTAGCCTTTACATTCACAAACAACTGAAACAACTTTAATAAATTTGAACTTTTTCCATTTTTCCTGAATTTGGATCATATCTTAGTTTTTTCTGGCCTTCTTGAGATCAGTGGAACTAGGTGAAAATTGGGTGTAAACAGACTGACTTCTGAAACCCTTTGAAGCCAACCATAAGGTCATGGGCACATCCCGGACCACTTCCAGACTGTTTCCTCCTCTGATTGGGAACGTTTGTCACATCAGAGTTCAAAGGTCACGGTGGGGGCCACGCGGAGCTGCGAGCTTCCAGCCACCAAACATCTCATGATACAGTCCAGAGTCTTGCCAAAGTGACAAAAATGCTGTTGGGGGAGGAATTAAAGAAGCACTCACCTCCAGCTAATACGCCATGCATCACCTTTATGGCCCTCTGTGGCTTTTATCAATGGTCTATCATTATCCCGCCCTTGTTCAGCTCCTCCTCTGTAATTTCTCTCTCAGATCAACGCAACACCTTTCATCTAGAGATACAGGCCTTTCTCTATGACCCTCGACTGGCTTTGGCTTAGCCTCCGGCACCATCGCCTCCCTGTTTAACCCCTTGTCTGCTTAATTGTGTCTAAAGCTGTAAGGTCACTCACTCTAGGTCTTACAGAGGCGAGCACAGACCACAGAGGGCAATGTTTTCCATATTGTACACTGATCTGATGTTGTAGCCTCATCAAAAACATACTTGGAGTTGTGCTTTGTTTCATTCACACATGTTTGAGTAACTCTGCATTATTAGTCTGTCCATATCTCCAGTGCTTAAAATGCTCTGTCCCAACTTCTGATGTCATGAAGCAGTAGTTTTCAAGTTAACACTTATCTTTTAGCTTTTGTTCAGTAGAGATTGGCAATTCTAGGGCTGGAATTATCCATATGATTTTAATGTTTGTGTGTTAAATGTGTGAATGAAACAAAACACAACTCCAGGTATGTTTGTGATGAGAAAACAACATTATAACATACTGTAGATCAAAAAATACTGTAGTATAATATGGGCCCCTTAAAAAATGAAAAAAGTAAGGCTGGGAATTACAGTGTTGATATAATCATCAAAACTGTGAATGTGTGAAATGTATTGCATAAACAGCTTACTCTGTCTAACAAAATACATGTTTATAGCACTGTCACAAAATAAAATCAAACATTCACCAGCCCACAGTGCTGTATCATTAAATTTAGTACTGTGATTGACTGATATTTTTATATTTAAGCTCACCTCTAAAATAAAGTACTTGCTGTTTTACATTTATGACTACTGCAACTACCAGCAGGACATGGTGGCAGTCTGTGTCACCATGTCCTGTTATTTATAGTATTAAAACTTATAACTCATAACAAAAAAGGATCAGTTCTATTTCGTCTATTTTTAACAGCCTTTTTGAAGCTATTCTTCGCTACTGAGCTCAACACTGTAATTATTAGTCAGCTCTTGTACTAAAAAAAGTCAACTATACGGCATATTTGTATGTTTTACAGGTTACCTAGAGAGGGACAACACACTGCGTCCTTGTGTGGAGAGCAGCCAAAGAGCAGGAAGAAGACAAGACTGTATTTGTGTGGGAGTTATGATGTGCACCTTTCTGCAGGTTGTCAGGGAGGAGATTGGCACAGAGACAGAAAGAACTTCAGCATCACACTTTGATGAGAACTACTATTTGCCAACAGATAAGTTCTGAAGGCTGCAGGGGCTCTTACTGCTGTCTGTATTATGACAGGAGAGGTTATATACTCATTTACCTCTATGATCAATGTTATTAGATACAAATATGAATGTGGGATAGGGTCAGTGTCTGCAAAAATGTTTGTTTGAGTAAGAATTTATTTTTAGCTTAAGTAAAGTTTAATCAAATATTTTCTTCCTTAATAAGCCCCAAATTAACCACGTTAACCAACATTTGCTAAAGCAGAGGTCTCTGGACTACTGATTTTTACTCACTGGACAGCATGGTGGCTAAGTGGCTATCACTTTCATCTCACAGCAACTCCTTCCAGGCCTTTATGTGTGGAGTATACATGTCCCATGTTTAGGTTTCCTCAGGGCACTCCAGTTTCCCTCATCAAATCAAAACATGCATCATATGTAAAATCCTCCAGCTAATGACCAAGTCTAGTTCAAGATCTGGAGATGGGTCCACTGACACTGCACCTGACGGGCTGCCCCAGCATCATTGAAGGATGGGTCAAATGCAGAGGATAAATTTCCAAAGAGGACAACAAAGTGTACCTTAAAAGTGCACCATGTGACTTTTTGTTTGGGGGGGGGCATCACCTTCTTGTTTCTACAGATATGTCATTGCTCTCAACATCATGACTTTAAACAGCTACTTTACATTTACTAAATTACATATGGTTTTATAACAGGCATCCTGAATGTGAGCAGGATTGCTCCTCTAAATCTGTGATCTGGTTTGGTCTCCATGAAGATAGAAACATTCCAGACAAAGCAATAATATCTCCATGGAGAAAAGCATTTGATGAACCTTCCACCAGAAATGTTACACAATGCACATTTAACCATTTGGTCCTATTTGTGTTAGTCATTGTTAAGAACTGCTTTATGCTTTACCTGGTTGACTCATATTTTATCTTTTAAAGACCTGCTTTTAAATGGTAGTTGTTGGAAAGCCAAATATTATCTTTAGGTTTGAGAATGCCTGCGGGGCAAATGAAATTTTCCTTTGTCCCAATACAAACCTATAACCTAAACCTATAACCCCTTTTGGGCAGTTATTGTTCTGAATGGATAAGTCCTGCCAGGTGATATCTGTGACAACCCAGTGATCTAGCACCACAGGTTTCAGTCTTTTAACAAGTTAGACGACCAGTGTGTGTGGAGCGATAAGTTGCACTCATGGGAGCCATATATGACCCAGCACCTATGACAGTGTGGAGGCCAATCTCTGGGTGTGACGAATCAGACACCCAAGCCAAAGTGTAACAGCGCCAGTGTGGAGGGTCCGCCATTACCCCGGCTGCCCGGCTACAGTGTCCAGTTTCAGATTCCAGGAGGTGTGATGCTGGGGCCATCCTCCCCTGGGGCTCGAGGTGTCTGCAGTAACATTTACAGACTCGCCCAGTGTCTAGCATGTACACACAGATGGCTAAAGTGGGACATGTAAATAAACTCATGCATTGACATATGTACTAACCACCACTTGTTTCACAGGATAGCTTGTTAACTGTTTCTCTGTGTGTCTCCTTAGGATCAGGGTTTACAAGAGACTGCACCCGTCTGGATGCAAATGAAATTCGATCTTTTAGGACAATTATATGGGAATAATAAAACAGCTGTTTGGCCATGATTAAATATCAACAAGCTAAACACAAATCTCGTTGAGTTAAGTTGAATAAAGAAAATGTTTTATTGATTTGAATAAATTTCACGAGACAAATCAAATTACTATCTACCAATGGAATAAGTAGTCTTGTAGCTGAAATAGGAATATACGCCTAGTTACATTTTGCACTTAAAATAAAAAACTATATAGTATCTTGTTTAAATTAGGAAAAACAAAAAAAAAATTATTCCATTTTACATGTCAAATGAAATCTACTCAAATCAAGTTGAATCTTCTTATTTTTGAATCATCATGAATTTACCCCGATATTCCTTTTTGCAGTGTGACAACAATATATCAGTATGAGCATTGACAATATAAGACTGCACACAAGAGTGCACATGCCCCAGGACCGTCAGTCAAAATAGATCTACATGGATACGCTATGCTAATTCTATATCTTTATGGTTTTGAAATAAAACCTGTATTTTATCCATTTTGTTCCATGGCCTCTCTTTGTCATCAATTTCCAAAACAGTGAAAGACTTTGGCACTTGCCTGTATGTCCTCTTGCCCTCTGTGTTTGTGTTTTTCCTGGATAAGCAGAAGGCAATGGGGTGAGAAGAGGCCACAGGACAGTTGTGTGCCCAGGACTGAGGCCTCCCTGTTTGGGATCATGAAACCCACTCCTCCCTAATCTTTGCCGACATGCAGCTTGTCCAGATTTAGGTGAGGGGAAAGTTACGCAGAAAGATATTTCAGTTAACTGTGTGTCAATACAGACATGAGCCAAGTCAAACTCCATTTGCACTTGTTTCTTCCCTTAATCGCTCATCTAAACAAGCTTGAGGGCTGGTGGGAAGACGGAAGAAGGGCCAAAGGGGAGGGGCCAAGGGGTGTGGGGGGTGGATGAGGGTTTGCCAAAATAAATGCATGAATGCTGTCTTTGACTGACGGCATCTTTGAAGTGTGCTATAATTGCAGGCCTCTTGTCCAGCAGTGGAGCCTGTGGCGAGCCGAAGCCCGGCCTCGCTGAGATATCTGGCCACAGAGCTAACCGTACGTCATAATTCCTCAATAAACAAAGTCATGGAGCTTCATCTTAGAGACATGCAGCGTCACGCTTTACTGACAGCAAAATGGAACACAAAACCTTATGTGTAGTGCAGACTGTAGCCTCTGCAGTAATAGAAAATAAAGATTGGTGCATCATCAAACTTGTGGTTGAGGTTACCAGGACTTGCCATTTTCAGGTCACAGCAGTTTTTCTATGACACATACAGAATTTCAAGTAAAATTCTTGGATACAGTTTTGTTACTAAGAACATGACTAAAAATTGTTAATCATATAAAATGAAGGAAAGCCATCGGTGTACTGTACTCCCTGTACATGTGACCATATGGAGGGGGTCCTCTGAGCTCCGGATGTGGAAAAGCCCTGTGCTGTGCTCATGTTTTTCCAGAGGATATGACAGTGTTTCATGGCTCTGTGATTAATACACAGGCCCTTGATGTGATATTTAGAAAATAAACCCACCCGGGCCAGTGATTATTAGGCCCTACTCCCTCAAGAATACCCCACAATGCACCTTTCTGTTGCTCAGGACATTTTTTTCTTAATGCCCAGGGTAAACTGTCTGGGTTTCTCTAATGTTCCACTGCGCCACTTGAAAAACGGGGAAAACCCAAGCTTGGTTTTTCCTTACAATACCCTTCGGTGTGTGCACAAGTTGCTCCATTTTTTTACTACAGAAAAAGCAAACGCACGAGGGATAGGTTAATAAGAGTTCCTATAGTGTTAAACTGGACGGCTTGTTGGGACAGGGCTTCAAAAGACTGCTAGCAGTCCTGTGTTCTTTGTTTGATTTTACAATGATGTGGATCCTTGACAGCTCTGCAGCGCGATGAGAGCAGTGAGACGCCTATCACCTTCACACACTTTTTTGATGTTTTGCTGAATTTAGGCACAGAGCCAAACAGACATTCCAGCTCCTTTTAGCAGCCGGCCTATTCACAAGCTCGTAACATTTAAAGCACCACTGGTAAACCTCATTTCCACACTCAACAAAAATGAAATGCATGTCACTCGAAATGTAATTTCTCAGATTTTTCCAATGAAATATTTTCATGAGATGCAAGGATACATTTTAAAATCCGAAACATAAATCATCATTATATCAAAATAATTTTTTATAATTATGACAGCTATTTTAAACTCAATATTTCATTAACAATGTTTTCTTTTTTGGTTTTCTAAATAGCACCCACCACTACCAGAAAATTTACATAGTGCACATTTAAAAAATCCTTGCCAATGAATTATTAAATGCACTCTTATACAAATAACATATGCCAAAATGAACACAGTATTTACAGTCTTTACACCACGCCTATTAGAAGGAGGCAGATTCCATCATTGCATGCAAACCCTGCAGCAGGCCAGTGGAATCTAAACCCAGGTGGGGGACAAGGTGGGTGAACCTGGCAACCCTCCAAGAGTTCTACCCCCACTCACCACCTCCACCTCCCCTTGGTCTTACAGCCCTTCCCTGAGAGTACACACACCTGTGCTTGTGTCTGGACATTTCTTTGTTGCTAGTCTGCGCCCCACCAATCCCAAAGTCTTTCATGCATTTTATCCTGGGAGGGTTTTTTTTTATTTTTTCTGCTGTACAACGTGGTGGTTGATAGGGATCACAGAGCACAGAGGGAAAAAAATCTTCTACAAAACTGTTACATTCTCATAGCATGTTTTCTGTTATTTTTTTTTTCTCTTAAGGCTGCAATCAGATGAGATATGATTAGATAACTGCAGTTGTAGTAGCATATCAAATTCATGTTAAAGGTGTCCTATGCAACTTTTCTAGTGTGGGAAGAGCTCTTGAAGGAAAAAAATAAGTCTGCTGTGTGCTGACTGCATTTATTGACTGGTAATGAGGACGTGCGTATTAGCATGCTAGTTGTTCTTAGCCTTACTGTGACTGCAAAACTCCTCTGACCTTGTACAAAGCTCTTATAAACTCATTTGTCTGAATAATTAGTATGCTCAGACTGCATAAAGTAGATGATGAATATGAATATCTTTGGATCACAGCAAACCGTTAAACTAGTTTTGTTTTTCATGTTTTTAGGCCATTCAAAATCAAGTACAACGCCCTTGTGTTTATCAATTTTAGACTCCTACGATATAGAAGAAACAGTGAAAGAAGTACAGTTTGAATGACACCACGGCAGACTTTCTGATAGATGTGGATTGTTTACAAGTTGGATAAAATTTTCTTTAGCCTAGCTTTAACCTCTGAGCCTTACCTCACGAGTTTCATCTGCTTTACTAAAGAAGCAGCCAAAAGAAAAGGAACATTGATAGATTACGGGTGTGGATTATAGTTTCCCACCCCTCTTTCCTCCTGTTGATGATTCAAATGCTGACTGTCTGTCATTGTGTCACTGGGCAAGACATTTTGCCCCACCTTGCCGATCTCTGTGGTTGTGTGACTGAGCTAGGGATTAGATGCATGGAGTAAACCAATCAGTCGTCACGATAGCAAGAAGACACGAAACAGCTCCAGTAATTAATCCCTGGTCTCCGTGTAAACACACAAACTTAAAGGGCCCATTTTACACTATTTTCTGATCTGTGCTGTGATGTTTTTTCTTGATCAAAAACATACCTGGATTTGTGTTTTGCTTGATAAACACATGCATATTTAGATTCTTTAGGAGTTCTTCTCTCAAACAAAAAACTCTGGTCCACTTTGTGATGTCATGTGGTAATACAGGAAGTGTTCCACTGTGTTTTAATACACCTTCACTATATTCATTTAGATCATGTCAGTCATGGAATTTCATATTTCTACTGAAGTAAATGTATAAGGTAGCTGTTAACTTGAAAACTACCACAACATGACATCACAAGGTGGAACAGAGCATTTTGAGCATTAGAGTTATAGACAGACTAACGATCATGGGTTATTCAGACATGTGTGAATCAAACAAAACACAATTATTCTTTTTTGACATTTTGTTTTGATAATTAGGCTGTTTTTGTTATAAAAGTTTTTTGCATGCAAAGTTTGTTATCTTTTGCCTGGGGATTTAAAGTCTGTGTAGTCTAGAGCGATTATCATTATTAAAATACTCTGATTAATCTTTGCAGCCCTATGACGCACACAAAAGGCATCATGATTCTGTCATCATCAAAAGCGTGGTTTCTCTCATTTGTGCCCCATGATGCACCAGTATTAGTCATCTAGGGTTATTATGTCATGTCTAAAGCAGCACCTCTGGGTCCAAGGAGAAGCAGGGAGCAGAGCTAGGAGCAGAACTAGCTTGAGGGTGTAGCGTGAGTTTGAACATTTGTTTTGCTGATGCTATCATGACGGTTGTAAACAAATCTCACTACTCTGGATCAGCACAGAGGGGTAAGTAGAGTCAATGTTTGTTCTCAAGTAAAAGTACAGTTAAAATAACATTATTTAAATAGGGACACAACAAATTACTCAAACAAACATTGTAATATAAACAGCCTTCTGTTAAAACTTTTTAGTTGGGGATCTGTCACCTGCTTGTTTCTATGGATATATCACTGCTCTGCCTGGAATGTTCCACAGTGACATTAAACAACAAAATACCTATGACCCCACAAGTACGAGGACAGTTGTATACAAATATATTATATAGATCAAAGGTATGGTAAGACTAGTATAATTTGATCTGTCTCTTCTGATTATACGCTCCACTGACATGACAGGACCATGTTCAAACCTGCTCTTGGATATTTGATGTATTATAACCTAATAATAATAATAATAATAATAACAATATGCACCAACATTTCTTCTGCTTCTCCCAGTACTGTTTTGCTTAGAGGAAGGAACGTGACCTTGTTTTGGTTGTTTTGTGTTTGCGTTGTGTTTGGTATTGATGCTATCATGTTCTTTTTAGTCACAGCTTGCTGCACTTTCATCACACAACACATCAGCCACGTGATTACACAAAGTATTTTTTTTTTTTTAAATCAAACATCACATGACCCCATGACACTAAACATTCTTTATTACACAAAATGGGTTCTTGTGACCTTTAAGATGTGTTATTGCTATGATGTTACTGTTATGATGACCTCCTCCTGGTTTATTAATCTCTTTACATCTCCAAAGCTCAAAATGCTCTGTTCCACCTTGTGATGTCATGTAGGGATAGTTCTGAAGTTAACAGCTACGTGCTAATTCAAATGATTTTAGTGAAGGTGTATGGAGTTTAAAAACACAGTGGAGCACTTCTCGTATTACATGACATCAAAAGGTGGATTTCTGGTGGTGATGGTGGTGGTTTTCTGTCTGAGAGAAAGATTAAATACGCAGGGTCTGTGTGTTAAACATGTGCATGTGTTTGGGTATGTTTTTGATGACAAAACAACATTATAAAATAGATCAGAAAATAGCATAATATGGGCCCTTTAATGTCTGATGCCAAAAGCAAAACACAGACAGAACTTCATTATTTGCTCAGTGTAATTATAGTAATACTGCTTTCTCCTATTAGCAATACTTTGGCATGGATCTGACTGTGTTTGTGTCTCCTCACAGACAGTGTAAGCCTCAACACGCCTGCACCGCTGTCTCATCTGAAATCAATCACTGCTTCAGACACTATTAATATTTCCTCCTCCTCAGACAATTCTAAACAATAATTTATGCAATCGTCCTCTTCAACCCGCCACACTGCAAGAACCCTGGATATCTAGCCTGCGTGAGTTAGGACTTGTTTTTTCATTGCCTTCTATTAAATAACTCTGCCCACTAATTACATTTTTCACACTTTAAAGGACCCGTATTATGCTATTTTCTGAACTCTGTTATAATGTTGTTCCCTCATCAAGAACATACCTGGAGTTGTGTTTAGTTTCATTTACACACGTTTAACACACAAACACTGCATATTTAGGCTGAGTATTTCTCTCAGACAGAAAACTCTCTGTTCCACCTTGTGATGTCATGGGGTAATACAGGAAGTGCTCCATACACCTTTGAATCATTTGACTTTGGAGTTTCCGGTTTCTACTGAACAAAAGGTAAAAGGTAACTGTTAACTTGAAAACTATTACTTCATGACATCACAAAGTGGAACAGAGCATTTTGAGCTTTGGAGACATAGACAGGATAACAATAAACAGTTACGCAAACATGTGTGAATGAAACAAAACACAACTCGGGTATGTTTTTGATGAGGTAACAGGATTATACCTTGTTAAAGCTCACAAGCTCGCTTGCGTAATATAGGACCTTTAAGTACTAGTAATTGTGAGTTGCGAACATGGATTGTAATTTTTGTCATTTGAAATAACTTCAGGAAGAGTAGAGGAAAAAACTTTATAATAAGTACTAGGGATGTAACAATAACTGAAATATCGTGATATTGTGTCTTCAAAGTTCTCGCAATAATATACAATACAATAATCGTGGGCCATCACAATATATCGAATTAAAAGTCTCTGCTTAAATTAAGAGTTATGGTGTTGCAATAGCTAAAAATAGTTCATTGGATTAAGTCTTGTCAAGGCATTTTAAGAGAAAAAAGTAGAATATTAAGTTTTGTTAGCATCCACAGAATATTACAATAAATATCGTACTGTGAGGTTTGTACCATGACAATATCGTATCTTGAGACTTGGATATCGTTACACCCCTAATAAGTACTCTAATAAGCCTCAATTAAGCAAGAAGAAAGCCTTAATTCATATGTACAAATAGTTTATTGACAATGCTTCTTGTTTACATTGCAAAAAGCAATATCTAGTTAAAATTTTTGAAATTAAAAAGATTTTACATTATTTGAGTAGATTTCAACTTGTCAAGTAAAATGATCTACCAGTGGAATAAGAGTTGTTTTTTTTTTTTGTATCATAAGTGAAGCAAGATGTATTATCATATTTTAGGTTCAAAAATGTATAAATTATGTTTATTAAGATCAATTATTAAAGTATAGTCATTACAAAGTTGGAGCAGAGTAGCTTATGTGGTATGTAGCCGTTGCTAATGGGGACTTAATAAACAAAAACATAAACATACTCCACTGGCAGATGTTTTCTTCTTGACGTCAGAAACACACAAAAACCACACCACATAACTAATTAAAACAAATCAAAATTACAAGCCATTTCAACTTGTTTTTGCAGTGTGTCTGAGCTGGCCCATCTGTAACATGCATGTGCAGCTTTGGCTCATCCTGGGGCCTATTGGGGCCAATCAGCAGAGTTGTGCGCAGTAAGGACATTCCTCTGACTGTCTGTTTTCCTCCTGTGTTGTCCTGGACCTCCATCTTGGATAAAGGTCAATAGGTCATTTACAATACAGTCCATCTCAGAGCCTGCTTCTCTTTCCTTTCAAAGTGGAAACACAAGTGAGCAAGAAACAATTAGTTAAAAGCGCACTGGTGTAGGGTCTGCTACCTTATCTCCACAGAGATGCTACTGATTTGCCTGGAATGGTATGACATTAAACATATCCATCTCACTTTTGTCCATTGCAGGTGTTCAGGTGTTTCTATTGCTCAAAAATACAATTCTTTCTGTGCATAGTGGCGACTCTCCACAGATCTGAATAGTAAAAAAAGTGTAGTGCTGTATGTTTGTAGGTTTACTGCAGAACATTCTAGAGCAATAACATTTTTCCATGGAGACAAGCAGGTGGCGGACCCTCCACTTGAAATGTTAGAGAGTGCACCTTTAAAGATGCACTACTTAACTTTTGTGGTGGGGAGTTGCTAGCCTGATTCATCAGCAGGTTTCACTTTAGAGAAGCCATCTGATCTCACAGAATTCATTCAGTCAACAGTAGGCGGGTGCTTTTTTTATTTAACCAATCACTGCTATTTGGTCGTGATGTATGTAATGCACTGCTAATGGGGCTAACTGGTTTATTCATCTTTTCCCAAATCCCATAGGGAGAAGGCCAATAACGTGTTTCCCCCTTGATAAAATTCACCAAACATTCTCTTTGTTCTGACTTTAAATCCTCGATCTCAGAAATCGTTGCCAACACAGAATGTATGGCTCTTCACTGATTGGCTGGTGAACGGGCTTGCACTTCTGGGGGTTTTGCAAACCCTCTAGTGTATTCTGATTCCTGACCTAGTCACTAGAGAGAAATTAAATTGAGCGGAGGCACTAGGTGACGCTAGCCTGACTAGGGGGTTGCCACTTTTATGTCTCCATGGATATGTTATTGCTTTGTCTGGAATGTTCCACAGTCTGACATTCAACGAATATATCTTGCATTTAATTACAGATGTTTTTATTGCTGAAAAATAAGTTCTTTAAAACAAGAAGGAATCATGTGACTTACCTATGGCTATTATTAGTGTAAATAAATTTCTACCCCTTACAAAGTATATACTTTGTAAGTTTTACTGCTATTACTTTTTTTTTCTTTTTAAAAATCATATTTAAGCAGATCAATATTAAGTGGGAATAAATCCTGCAGGCAGAGCATGTAATGTGCTTGGTAAAATGATAAAGGAGTGTGGGAGAATGGGCCGTGAGAACACCAGGCCTGGGGTTGTGTATAGGGTTATTCTGCTTGCGGATGTTGTAGATGGTAATAATATACCCCCTCTGTGTTTTGACATGGGAAGACTAATGGAATGGATTCATTCATGATTGTGAGGGAAAAGGTCATTCTATGACCAGACTGTCTGCACTGACCAACCAATGTCCGTCTATTTGTCTGGTTTTGATGAATTAATACATTTACAGTGAATAGCGTCATTGTGGGAGCTTTTTATATCACTTATCACCAAAGTCTAATAACACCTTTTTAGTAAAGCAAAATATACAAATTACTTACCTATTGCTTTTGGTGGGTAAAATTGTAAAATTGCTTCATATATTCATATATCATATCAGCAAAATATTATTATATTATTAGATTACTGTCCTGGATTCAAAACTTCAGCAAAACCAATACCACAGAAATATGAAATTACCTGAAATAGCGTATTGATCGTTGTAGTAAGCATTAGTGGTAACACAAATTTTGTGAGTTGTGAGTTGTGTTGAATCCAAGCAGACAGAAAGACGTCAAATTGCGCCATGCAGGAAATGCTGTCTGCATTATTTGGAAGAGCAAAGTGCACAGTGGAGGAGAGACTGAGGGAAAGTATTAGATGTGGGCGGATGAGAAATAAAAATTATAAGGAAAAAATATTTGCAAATTTCATGTCAAGACCTGTTTTCGAAATGAAATCACTTGACCAGGTTAAGTATTTTAGTGCTCCCTTTTTATTTTTTCCCTAAATTCTCAGTCCATTTGTATCAGTAGCTTGACGACATCTTTGTTTTGGTTGTGTTCCAGAGATATAGGGGAGGTGAAAATTGTTTGGTCTGCAGAGGAGGTGAGAGACAGACTCAAACCCATTTGTTATTTTGGGGTCACGTTACTGAGAGGCGGTTATTACATCACTACTTTTTGAACTCAGCGGCAAAATACACAGGTAAAGAAAATATCAGGCTCAGCTTATTTCTATTTCCATTTCATCATTTGTTTATTTTCTTTAAGCCCAAATCCTGTGCTCATATTTCCACAGCTTTCCTGAGATTCTGGGCCAAAACATGAACTTGAAAAAGTGCACCGATAAAAGGTCCATCAGCAGATTTAACTCTAACTCTTAAATTTAATCACTGGTCTTTCCCGTTTCACTGCTATTTCCATTCAGTAGAGGTAGGATTAAGAAATAATAAGAACAAATATAATATAGGAAATACAGTATAAGGTGGTGCTTAAAGTGCCTATGATAGGTTGTTATGATTCTATAATTTTGACTTAATTTGGTGAAATAATATCCATTGTAAATATAAATTATAGTTTCACAACAATCAAGAAGCAGTTTGTGAAGAAAAGCAAAAAAATAATCTGAAAATTGCAGGAAGAGTTCTATATTGACATTACGCAACGGAGAATTCTATCCAAAAGTTTGACACAATTTACACAAACACACCTCACATTTTTTCTGATACTTTAAACATGATTTCAACTAAATAAATGTGTTTTCTTATATTTTTATTTGTCAAATAATAATCCCTGTGTACATTAGAGGAGTTTTGACCCAGTGTACAACAATGATTTCCATCCAGAAGATACGAGTAAATGCTTTTCTACTTTTCGAAGTGCTTTAATCTACGAGAACAAGGCTGGTTAAGTGACTTGCCCAAGGACACAGTGACAGCATTTATTTGTAGATGCTAGAATAGAACCACCAACCAGTCTACCACCACAAATGTTTATGATGGTAGTGGGTTTCAAACCGCCAGCCTATGGATTAAACAACAACCACTCTATCTACTGAGCTACAGTCGAAAGTGCTTTGCCAGAATGTTCCTCATACAGCATTGTACTTATCTATTTTGCATTTATTCAGTTCAGTGTCTTCAGTGCTCAGAAACATGAAACCAATGAAAATACTGAGCATTCTTTATCAAGTTTTAATCTTTTAAGTTCGCAAATAAAGAGTTAAATTTGGGGAAAATTGCATACCATGTATATAGTATGTTAGGGGCAGATATTTTTAGACGGGAACATTGGTCATTCAAGTTGATGCCAATAAATGTTTCATAATATTTAAAGTGACTGTATTGACTTGCAAGATCTCACCTTAAAGGAAGCTGTTTACAGAAAGGATAAATACTGTACACTGGGAGATTATGTTTGGCAAATATCACTAAATAGCATGGGTTTGGGGGTTTTCCACTCTCAACAGGTGCTCTGTGTGAAGCCCAGAGAGAGGGGCAGACTGGGGACGGTCACGCTGGTTAAATTTGTCGACCTGTGCACCCTCCCGCTAACCTCAGCTCAACAGCGCAACACTTGTCTGTCCCACTCCACCTGAAGGCCTCTTGACATAGGAGGAAACTTATGTCGGAAGAGTATTAGGTAGGTCAAAACAATAATATCCAATTTTTTTTTTTTTTTTTTATTTTTTTTTTGCCTCTCATTTTGCTTTTTCATTTAAGTTCTGACATGTTTTCTTGGTTAAAAAAATACAGTAATTTTAATTAATGAAAGAGAAATCAATATAAAATTTGCTAAATGAATATGATAATAAAAAAGAAAAGAATAAACAAGGGAAGAAGAATTTAAATATAAAATAACATATTTGGAGAAAAAATATATATATTTATGGACATGTGGTATATTTGTAATTTTGTACAAACTTGGTCATTAAAAAAAAAAAAAAAAAAAAAGTAGGATCTGCCACCTGCTTGCCACAGTGCATTGCTTTGCTATGAAATGTTCCACACTATGGTATAAAATGCATCTCCATGGAGACAAGAAAGCAGTGCCCCGGCCAAGTTAATCTGTGGCATCAACCCCAGTCATAATAACATATTCAAGGATTTTTTGATTTTCCAATTTAAAAATGTATTACCAATCTGCTGAGTTAGTAACACATTATAATAGTAATAGGATTTGTATAATCAATTTCCTGTTGTAATTTAAGAATATAAATCCAGTTATATGTTTGTTTTACTCCTCCTCTTATTTAGTGAGCATATGACAGTTACTCTAAATGGTTTCTGTGTCAATAATAGCCAGTGGCAATAGGGAACATCACAAGCTCTGTCGCAGTGTTTGTGGCTGCAGGAATTGCGAAATGACCCCAGTGTCAAAGGTCAAAGGACAATGAGGTGACACTTGGATTGTTAAAAGATGGGAGTAAACAGACCTAAGCCTCATCGTGGCTCCAAAAAAAACAATAGGTGTCTCTGATCCCATTGGAAGCTGCTGATTTGGATTAAAATCTATTGGATCAGGCCACTTAAAACAGCACAATGTAACTTTCTGTAATCATTGTCATCTTTCTCTATTTGCCTCTTTAATTGGGAAATTTAATTCATAATTTAATTTAAATAATTTTCCTTTTTGTTCCTCTTATACTGTTAATACTGTCAAAAAAAACACATAGCGTATCTTGTTTTTATGTTTATTGCTATTTCAATTAAATGTATGTTTTCCATGTAATGTCATGATTTGAGATTGGGGATCACCTGTCTTTTGTCCATATACAATGACGCTTGCATAAATTAAACAATCACAAACAGAGGTGCCCTAACAACACAAAAAAAACTACCCAAAAAGCTACAAACCTTCTTTGGTATTCACTGAGTGACTGTAGACATCCTTTTAGGTTACCTTATCACGCTGGTGAAAATGAGGGTGAGGAAAACAATGGTGCATTTTTTTAAGGCAGTTGTTACATTTATAATAGCAAAGGCTAATTTGTAGACTTCAATTAACAAAACTGTAGCCCAATTCATCAGCCGGTTTCACTGTATGGAAACCGTCTAATCTCACAGCATTAGGATTTGTTCACTTGACGGTTCGCTGCTATTTGGTTTTGACGTATGTAATGCACCAAATCCCATAGGAAGAAGGGCAATAACGTCTTTCCCCTTGAAAAAATTCACCAAACATTCTCTTTGTTCTGGCTTTAAATCCTCAGTCTTGGGAATCACTGCCAACACAGAATGTATAGCTTCGTCTACATCCATGTTGATCGCTTTGTTTATTGTTGTACTGTGTCAGAAAAAGACACCCATGGCTTCACAGCTCTACTCTGACTGGCCAGCGCGCGGTCTACAACATCCTGGATTCTTGCAAACCATCTAGTGTATTCCGATTCCTGATCTAGTCGCTGGAGAGAAATGAAATTGAGCGGAGGCCCTAGGTGGTGCCAGCCTGGCTAACAAAACTGTAGTGTTGTAACAAAATCATTTAGTAATTTTAGTAAATATACCAAAAAATACTCTTATCTCTACTTGGAGATACAGTGTCCCACAATACTGATACTGTATCATTACATTAAACAATACGATATATTGATATTCTGATATTTTTGCACACCCCTACTCGCAGATCTTAACAAAACTGTTGATAATCAAACAGTCAAAAAGTCTTTGGTCAATAACAGATAAGCCAAGCAACATTCACAGGAAACAAGCAAAGTAAATGTCATAATGCTTACTCTGAAGACTCCCTAATGCAGAACAAGGAAGTAAAAGTCCCAAATTGTGTAAAAAGCTAAGATTTGGAGATTATGACGAGCACTGGAGAGTTCAGAGACAGGGTGCAGTGGGAGGGGACATAACTGGAGGTGCTGCTGTCCTTGATGCTTGAGATTTCCCAGAGTGGATTCTTGGGCATGGCCTTGTCACAGTTAGATTTGTTTCTTACAAAGGCATAGCTGGCCGCACACAGTTACCCCCCCTTCACAAAAAGCAGACAGTTGGGCTGAAGGGGCAGTGAACTCAACACAATGGCGGCTCTGTATGTCCAGCCGGCCTGCAGAAGTTTGCTTTTGATCGTCTGTCACGCGAAGTCACACTCAAAAAAAAAGAAGAATTAAGGGGAAGAAATGGCCCGGTATCTTCCTAGAAATATTTGTATTTGATGTTTGTGATGTTGTTGTCAAGGAGATATGTTCAGAAATGGAAACATGCTGATCTCCTCCCACGTAACACAAGGAACTCTCTGAAAAATCTAATCTAGGAGAAATAGTTACAGTGCTACTTTATTTTTGTCTTCATTATTCATTTTTATTAGTGTTGTCACAGTACAATGTCAGCACTGAGTAAAAGGCTTAAATGTGAATTCCGTAACTTTTCTGTTGGAGGACCGTCACATGCTTTTATCCATGGAAATGCTATTGCTTTGTCTGGAAGGTTTCAGTATAGTAGTAAACTTTTCTATCATGAAGCCCAAACCAGACCAACTTACAGGTCAGATCTGTAGAGAAGCAACCCCACTCACAGTCAGAATATCTGTTTTTCAAGGTATTTTTGAGCTGTAAATGAAAAAAGTTTAGGTAGAGCTGTTTACTGTGAACCATTCCAGGCAGAGCAATGACACATCCATAGAAAAATGTAGGTAACAGACCCTCCACCAGAAAAGATAACAATGATCCTTTAATACACCATATTGTCTCTGAAAATTTGTTGTCAGTGCTAATGTAAATATAGACAATAACAAAAACAAAAACAATTTTCTTATCTATTTTTTCCACAAATGATTTTTTTCAGGCAATGGAGCATAATTTGGTCTTATAGGTCCAATATAAATGAGAGGCTATCTAACAGATACCTGTTCAGGAATCTGGATAGTTATCTGTTGGCATCTGATAAGCAATTTTTTTGAACAAGCTTAATCTTAACTCCATGCTTGTGTCCAGTCCTCCCCTCCTCTGCCGCAGTTCACGTAGACTGTATTGTGATGGTGAAACAAAGCTACTCTCCTGGAGGTAAATATCTTTCCTTTTAGTCTCGGCCTGCAGTCGTGTGAGTGACAGCTCAGGTCAGAGAGGCCATCTTTTACTAGCTCTGTTTGAATGGTACTGTGACCCGTAACACAAACAGGTGTTGCACAGCACAATCTGACTCTGCCGCCATGTGTGCCCCACAGCCATCCACAACTCTCTTCAAGGCTCCAGGCTGTTTACACTATCTCTGTCATCATTGTGTTCAACAAGAATTCTGGAAAAGTTGGGAAGCTGATAATAATGTTCTTTGCAAAGAAAAGTCTTTTTTCTAGGGAAGTCTTCAATCTGCAATCTGAACAGAATCCAAAATCATGATTCCAAAATCATACAACCATGCAATATTACTAACAAAATCCTTACATATATTTATTAATATTTAGAATTTTTGTGAGGAAATCCAGAAAGTTTAAACCATTAAGCCATACTATACCATAGACACACTTGATTCAATATTGTGGGGTATTAAAGCTAAAAGAACAACATTTCTTTGGAAACAGGCAGGAGAAAGCAAGAGGAAGTACAAATCTAAGAAAAATAAGGTCAGGTCTGTGGAGATGCAAGCCCACTCAGAGTAAGGACAAACAAAATGAAAAGAAAAATGCTTTTATTATAGTATATGTTTTTGCTAAAATGTTTTGAAGAAGAGTTGACTGATTTATATATGGAGTACATACAAGACTGTGCTGCGTTCAGTGTACCACATCCACAACATAAAGTCATCAGTTGGAGGCCTATTGTTAAAGATCTTTGAGGTTAACCAGAAGACTGACAAGTCTTTTCTGCACACAGGACCACACAGGCCCCACTCACGGCATAAACCACAGCCTATAACTGCTGCCGCTGCGGACTGAGGCATGCCACCCATACTTAAGACTGGCACCCACAGTATAACCTCAGGGTCCTCTGCTTCCCCTCTCCACACACACAACTACAAATGGCCAAATGTGGCACAATGTTGCCACTGCTGCCTGTAACTAAATGGGATTTGATTGCACATGTTGGCTTGTTATCGCAAGACTCAGATCAACATTGTGAGAAAGAAGGAGAAGAAAGAGGAAAGCGGTGTGGGCACAGCGAGTGTTTGTCTACTATCTCTCCTCTCCATCAACTCTGCAGCAACTCAAGCAACAAAAGGGGGGCAGCTTTCCACTGAACCTGAGCCTGAGCAAGATCAAACACACTCATACAGACAGACTTGAATGCATCATGATACATTCAAGTGCTTGGGAAACCTTCAGCTGTGATTCTTGAGTATTAACTTGATCTAATGGTTCCGCAGTAAATGGATGATTGTGGTTTCTCCTGTGTCAAGCATATTTACATACAAAGGTGTATCAAACAAACACACCTTTGTGTGATATTGTCTTTAGGTCTAAAATGATTAAACCAACGTTTTCCTGTTCTAGTATTAGTTTCCTTGCCATCATTGTCTGCCTTTCACATACACACGAGCTGCAGCATTCAGGGCCTGAACTTGGAGCTGAAATGCACACTTTTGCCACTGGCATAGGAGCAACAAAGGTCTACACAGGCCCTGTTGTCCCAGGACAGTAAGGTAGTTATCCATGCCACAGTGGAAACATAAAGCAAGTGAATAGATGAATGCTATCTTTATATCTAGTGCACCAGAGGTGATTTGAAACAGTGCCACTGGACGTCATCAAGCCGCACTCTAAAATGCTGCCTTTGAAGCCCTCACAGTGCCGACAGAATCAGGCCAGAGCTCTCAGATGGAGCAGGGAGAGGAAAAGTCAAGCAGTAAGAGACTTGAAATGCCACTTGAATAAAACAAAAATAAAAATTCAGTGGCAATCTCCTAAAATGTTTTACGCAGAAGAACTCAAAGAAAGTCCAAATGAATAACTACAAACAAATAGCTCAAACAAAGCATTCTTGAACCAGGTTTTGGCACCGCTGAAAGCAGTGGCCCCAACTTGCAGAGCACAGTATAATTAATGTGTTACCTCAACTTAAGCTACCACCACACACACAACAATATGTATGACCTGACCTTAACCCTTCAGGTCTTTAGTCCTTAAACCTGTGTACCAAATAGGCCCAGCTCACTTTTCAAATCAAACTACATTTATTTCTTATAATTGCTCTTTTGTCTTTCTCTTTTTGCAAGTGGCTGTTTAAAGTCTTGTGTTAAACATCTGCTTCCTTAACATGTTTTGTAAATGTTAAAAGCTAAAATAAATGGGGATTCCGTTTACAGAAGCACTGTAAACCAATCTTAATTGGTAACTTCTGGTGTTATTGCTGGCTTAATCAGACGCCCCACGCTATAATGAACCTTTGTTGGATCTGTTTACACTTAAGGGACTTTAGCTTACGACCCCTGGATTCTGTTTATTTTACTCTTTTTCCTGTTTTCCTATCACACATCATCTAAATGCTCTTTCTCACTTCCTGGCCCTGGGAAAGCAGGTAAACCAAAGAATGACATCATCAGTGCGCGTCTGGCTTTCAAAGATCCTGAGGGCTTTAACATAGGGAAACTACTGCTACCAAAGCGGGATGATTACCGAGGTTGATTCACTTGTTAATGACTGTTTGACTTGTGTGGGTTTTTAATACGAGCTTTTAGCAGAGACACATGCCACCGCTTTTCCTTGTGGCCGAAGTCCTCTCATTAGTGGCCTGGTAATGCATACGTAAGAGTGTGCTGTTTAGGAGGAATGCAGGAGGCTCAATGACATTATCACAACTGTACCCTTCTACAAAAACATGCAATTAATCAACCACAATTACACTTAATCCTGATGTGTCATTTAAGCATGGCAGATGCTGGTCCATCGCCATGGTGATGGCCCATATCTTAAAGGGCAACTTCTGTAACGGTAATATAAGTCTCAGGATGTTATTTATAAAAACACAAAATGCTGTTCCAACCCAATCAACCACCTCAGCTCCTCATATTTACCAGTGAACATACAAGTATGTGCTACTCCAAGCAATTACTCAAGTGAAAGAAAAAAAATGCATTTAATTTAATATTTGAGTATAATTGTAATCTATAGTACCGTTGTAGTATAACATATAGGAGAACAGTGCAGAGCTTTACCCACTTTTGTTAATTCCCCTAACAAATTTCACATATTCAGTCAACCCTCTATGATACACATTTATAATTAGTTTATTGCTAAATCAGTAAAAAATTGTTGAAATAAAACAGTGAAAGAACAATACATGTTTTCCATATTTTACTTTCTGTTTAAAAGTGCACTGGGCTGGTAGAGGATCCACCACTTACTTGTCTGCATGGACATATTATTGCTTTACCTCCAATATTTCAGAGTATTGCATTAAACTTTTCAGTCTCCGTAGAAACAAGCAGGAGACGCCACTGAATAAATTTACAACAAAGATCTGTGAATAGGAAATCCCACTCACAGTAAGGATGCATGTTTTTAAATGTATTTTTGAGCAATAAAGACAGATTGAATAAATGCATCTTATATAAGTTTAATACCATACTGTGGAGCATTACAAGCAAAGCAATAGCCTCGCCATGGTAGCGGATGTCCAACCTGAAAAGTTACTCAGTGCACCTTTAAATTTCTTTTAGTCTGAATTTCTAGTTTTCCTTTCATGTAACTAAGCCTAGGATTAACCTCTCCGTTACCACAGTGTTCTGTGACCCATGCTCCCCCTATGCAGAGCCCACTTTTAAATCAAGACACTTTCTCTGCTTTTTGTGTTTGGCCAGCTCTAGGTCGTAAGGCGGAATGATTTAAGAACAGTATAGAGTTAATTAGCAGGCCTAAATAGAGAATAATGACATAGCCCCTTGTGTGTCAGTCTCCAGGGCTACAGTAGGAGAATTGCAAAGAAAAAGACCCTTGAGTCAAAGGGCTGTCCATGGATTTATCATTCAGGGGCCCCCACTGCACAGCACACATCAGCCCACAGACAGCCACTCAGCACCAACTCACAAAGTCATATGGAAAAGTGGGTAATTAAAGCTCCTATATTATGTGAAACTGACCCTTGTGAGTTTTAAGCCACGTTAGAATGTTGTTACCTCATCAAAAACGTACCTGGAGTTTTGTTTTCCTTCACACATGTTTGAGGAACCATTTATTATTAGTCTGTCTACATCTCCAAAATGGTCTGTTCCACCTTGTGATGTCATGTAGTGGTATTTTTCAAGTTAACAGCTACATTTTACCTTGGAATTAGCCTTGGATTTACCTAGAGATCATCTGAAATGATCCAAATGAAGTTTTAAAGCACTTTCTGTGAGAATCAATATACAGTGAAGACCAAAAAGCATCATTATGTTATGTTCACAATTTAAGGGCATACAGTGTACAATATACAATATAAAATACACGAGTTTGGATATAGCACAGATGCCAGGGGCTCTCTCTTCTTTCATGTTCAATAATGCCTAAGCCAAGATAATCACGCATGAAACAAGGTACCGGTCAAAAGTTTTAGAACACCACACTTTTTCCTTTTTTTTTTTTTTACTGTTTACTGTTTATTGTTGTCCAAAACGTATTCTAAACTTTTGATTCATGAAAGTGTCCACCTTTGGCAGATATAACAGCTGAAGACACTCGTGGTATTTTTACAATAGAAATAAAATATTCTTCACAAAGTTCTTCCAAATCTGCTGCAGAAGTTCCTTTAAATGTGTGACACTTATAGGTTGCTTGGCTTTCACTCTTCTGTCCAGTTCATCCCAAAACCAGCTCCATGGGGTTTAAGTCTGGAGACTGTGCTGGACACTCCATGTTTTCACGCTTAACATTTTGTTTTGTTTTTTCCTGAGGTAGGTTTGGCATGACTTTGACTTGTGTTTTGTTATCTTTTATCTTTTTTTAACATCTGACTGTTCAGTTCTTACCTTTGTACCATCTCAAGCTGTTCATTGGACTTGCATGACTTGAATTGCAATAAATAACTAGAAAAATTTGGGTGTTCTAAAACTTTTGACCGGTAGTGTATGTACTTTGTGTTATGCCAGTACTTCTGCTAGTACTTTGAACGCTATTACTACTTCTGTAAAAAACAAATTTAAAGGTTCACTATATAACTTCAGGTCAGGTGGGGTACACTACCTGCTTGTTTCCATGGAGATGTCAGTACAGCAAAGAAATACTTTTAAAAACATGCATTCTTTAGGTGGGGTTGCTTCTCCACAGATCTGATAAGTAACTTTGTTGTGACAGAACTTTTACTATTATACTGCATGTGGCAAATTCCAAACAAAGTGACAACATCTCCATGGAGAGAACCAGTTATCGAACACATCCCAAGAAAAGCTATGTCAAAATATAAAGATGTATATAAACAGAATATCTATCCGACAAAGTTCTTATGCAACTCTTGGCAGTCAGTGTCAATCCAATGGAGGCTTCCCTACACTTTGAAAACCCTACTTTGTTTTCAAATTGATTTTATGCACTTTCTGGTTTCTGTAATAGAAGTGAGACAGCTGGGGCGATGTGCGTTTGTTTGCTTGCTGCGTGCCATTGAGCAGCGCATGAATGAGAAAAGGCGGAGAGCGAGAGGAATTCCTGGACGCTGAGCACATGTTCTGTTCTGCCCGGCTTTCTCCAGCAGCTCTTTGGAGGTGTCACTCATTTATATTCTAGTGTGGCCCGCAATGATTTACACCTCCAAGCTCTGCACGACAAAGAGTGTGTCATTGGAAATAGCAGGTGTTCGCCGGCTGCTTAGCTCATGGAAAGCAAGTTAAAAAGAGAGACAGGGCTATATGTGTGTGCGGGTGAGTATTTAATATGTGTGGGGACTCAAATCTGTGTACTCACTCTATTCAAATCAGGGCCCGGTGATGTAAATATTTTATTATTAGATCAACTACATTTTTTTAAGCTGTATTTTCAGCTGTATGCAATTTCTTTCACGTTAATAAAGTTAGTTTGTTTTGCTTCAGTACAGATATATTGTAAAAGCAGCTCTTAAAGCTACCATCTGCAAGTTTATAATTTTTTTTTTTTTTTCACCAGTAGATGGCAGATGTAAAACCTGTTTCCCCCTCGCGTCACCTGGCCATTGTTCAGGTCAATGCTCTCTTCAGTCAGACCGACGCTGGCACACTATCACACAGACACATAGATAGCATCTAGTGGTGAAGTGTGAGAATACAAAGGGGGCGGGTGGGAGAATCTAATTACAGATGGTAGTTTTAAAGGGACAATCCAGAATTTTGGACATAGGACCTCATTTTCTAGATAGCCAGAGTGTTGGAGACATGTGGAGACACTTTTTAAAATATTCCATCCAGTTCTTGTATTTGCAGAGGTCGCTGGTGCTAGGCTAGCGCATGACAACGGCCCTAGTTAGCCTGCTACTAAAAACAGCCTTACCCACTCCACAAAACACAACTATTATTACGCAAGACTATCAATGTAAATGTCTGTTTTGATAGAATAATATTTGAAATAAACCTAACCTTGCATCGCATGAATCGTTGCATGTTGAAGGACTATTTCCTCATATATCAGTCCGCCACTGCCAAGCTTTCTAACAAGAAGTACAACTCGCTGCTGCTGCTCATACATAAATCTTTCAAATGCAAGATTGGTTTTACTTCTAAAATTATTCTATCAACACAGACATTCACATCAACAGTTTGGAGTAATAATAGATTTGCTTCGGGTGCTTTGTGACGTGGGTAAGACATTGAAGTGGTGTTTTTAGTGGCAGGCTAACTATGGCCATTGACATGTGCTAGCCTAGCACCAGCGACCTCTGTAAATACAAGGGCTGGATGGAATATTTTAAAAAGTGTCTCCACACGTCACCAACACTCTGGCTAACTAAGAAATTAGGTCAAAATTGGTGTTAGCATTACTGTGACCGCTTGCTCTAGCCTCTGAAAGTTACAAAACATGTTTATAACCTCATCATAGTGAACACTGGGTTTAGGTTAAGGTTAGGCAAGCAGTAGTTATGGTTACGGCTAGGATCAGTGTCCAGGGAATGAATGCAAGTCAGTGTAATGTCCCCAAGATAAATGCAAACCCCACATGTGTGTACGTGTGTGAGAGAGAGTTGGGGGTAGTAGCTGCAAACCTGAATTAAACTGCGAAATGGTGCAGAGGGTGCTGGCATGCAGGTCAGAGAGTTTGCCGACCACTAGCATGCCTGTTTCTCATCGCGCCGAATAGTTCTGCCAGGCAACTTCCAGCAACACGGAGAGCGCTGTTGGTCTTATTAGCCTGGGTGAAACGTATGACAAAGATATTGAGGTCAAGACAAGAAAACCACAGAATTTAAAACAGTGGGGTAGCCGGCGGGTGACATCATCTAGAAGAGCTTTACACCACCTCAGAACCAGACTAAACTTAGAAAGTAAGTCTAAAAGATGCACCAAAAGTGAGCGAGGTTTAAGTGAAATAAAGTCAGCGTTCGATTGTCACACTCAGTTTAAAGTGGTTTCATTCAGGAAAAAGATTTGGAAAAAAATACATCATGACTTAATCAAAACGCAGAACAATGTCTTATCAGGACTAAGGGTGAGTTTTGTGTCAGTCCTGGTGTGGTTTGAACACAGTTTAATCTTGATGTAGATTTGGTTTGGTACTTGTTGGTCTAGTTCCAAGTTTAGTCCCATTTTGGTGACATTAACTAAATGTGCAATATATAGTTTGTTATATACTGAGATGTCATTACTTCACTTGAAATGTTTCATAGTGTATCATTCATTTCATGCAAGTTGCATTCATTCAGTTCTGGTCTTTATTGTTTTATGAAAAAAGGGGAAAAAACAAGTATTCTGTCTATGAGTGGGGTCATCTCTACACAGATCTGACCTGTAATTTGGCATGGTCACATTGCCTACTTGTGTCCATGGAGATGGATATGCTTGATTGCCATACATTATAGGCAAACCGATAACATTTCAATAGAAACAATCTGCTGGCAGACCCACCATCAGAAAAGTTACACAATAACATCTTTAACCAAGATTGAAAATCTACATCAGAAGTAATTAATAATAAAAATGAATACCTATTGTGGGATGTATGTACCGTAGTTTGAGAGGTCCAAATATGTCAAAACAAAACAAAAGCCAAAATGAGTTCCAGTGACATGCAGAAGTAAACAGTGAGACAGAGGAGAAACTTCACAAGATGAGAGGTGCGTACTGTGAAAGGAGGAGGGATAAGAGGATTTAGACCAAAACAAAAAGGGTCTGCTCTTGTGCGATGGGTCCCAAGGAGAACAGAGGCACTGCTGTGAAGTCTGGAGAGAGCCTATAGTTGTTAATAGGCTGTCAGAAATCTCTTCACAGTCTCCTCCAGCACCCCCCACCACTGTGAACGGTCCCCCCAGAAGCCACTCCGTCAAACAGGCTTCCACTCCCGACTCCTGCCCCTCAGCATCACCTCACTTCAAAGATGCACCAGAGGGGGGCTTTTTGAGAAAACATACCCCCATGGAAACCCACCGGGCGACGTGTGAGAGGATGGGACAGGAAGAACACAGACAAGTGCACCATCCATCTTGGCTGTCACGCCAAGAAAGGGGAAGCTGAGGTTATTGGCCAGTTTATATGAAAATATTCCAAAGGACGGCTCTTCTTTACGGCAAACAGGTGGGACAATTCTAATTTAAACTGTTCATTGACTGAATAAAAACCCTCATTTGAAACTTATTATAATCAACACCACATGTATATAAAACTTATTATGATCAACAACACGTATTTTCAACGAGGTGTAGTTTGCAGTGACATCATGCCTTGTGGTGTTCTACATGTATCCCTATAGTGGAATGCTCAGCAGTTACCGTGGTGACACAACACACATTAACAAACACTGCCAAAACAGTTTTAAAATAGTCTGAAAACTTAAGAAAAAATACAAAATGGATAAACAACAAACAGATGAGAGTGAATAAAAGGTCAGATTAAAATTATTTGAGTAACCGCTTCAGACAGAGCAGTGCCTTCAGTTACTGTCACACTCCCAGATAACGTTGCAAAGTATATAGCATCAGTATATTACATCAGCTGCAAAGTATATTGAAAGCCCTGCAAAATGACATGAACTTTACTTGTCCAGTACTGCACCTAAGGCCCAAAGATCTTGGGATATGCTTCACTTATCCACTATGGCAAACAGAGAAAAGGAGAAAATGAGTCAATCTATCATAAATTAAACATTACAAATACAAATGCTGGCAGGCCGTGGTTTGAACTTCTGTGTTCTGCCATTGTGTTCTTTGGCTAGACACGTCACCCATCACGGCTAATATGAATACTGTTTAAGAGTGACGTAAGTGAGGTTAAAGAGTGGTACAGATTGGCAGCCTCTATTCAGTCATTTCCACAATACCATAGTTTTTTGGGGTTTTTTTTGCTGCTTTGATTTGATCTGATAAGAATGTGTGGTTGCGTTCAGTACCAGGTGCACCCCTTCTGTTATCTTCATTAAAGAGCTCATCTTAAAAGGACAAAGTGGGCTGCGATGTTCTTTGTTTTTCCCACAGATAGCCTCTAGTCCATGTCAGTCTTTTTCTTCTCTGTCACCAGTCTCCCCTGGGTGCCCTCTGCATTGGCTGTGGTGTTGCTTTAAAGATAAGAGAGAAGGCTGAGGCCATTTGTAAAACTAGGTGGTCTAATCACACTGTTGAATTATGGGAAATAGAGGAACAGTGAGTCTTCTGTGTTTTGACAGGTACAATCCATTAGGCTTTTTATTTGAGAAAATATCTCAAATAAAAATGCTTCACACTACAAAACAAACAAGAAATCAAGACTTAACACCAGAACTTGCCGCATTTCTAGAAAAATCTGCATTTTAACCATATTAATTTTAGATTCCTCCCATCTGCATTAAATAATATTGGCTTATAGGATATTATGAGGTCATCTGAAACCCAAGTTCACAAAAGTACACTACTGTTAAAGCGATACACAACTCACTGCTACTTTAAGTGTATTATTGCCATGGGATTAAAACATCATAATAACTTTTTAGGTCAGTTTTTCCAGTCAAAATGTGTGTAACTACTTGCTAGAAATGTTTTGATTTCATTACACATACATATTGTACAAAGCCCTAAAGTAACACTATAGTGAAAAAGCCTGGATTTTCATTGGAGCCAGTGGAAGATCAATGAACTCATTACTTTAGCATCCCATCGCTAACTGCTACTTCTAATGATGCTATCTTCATTACTACTGTTAGCCCTGTTGTTAGTGTTGATTCATCATCACAAACAGACCTGGAGTTGTGTCTTTTTTCATTCACATGTTTAACACACAAATCCTGCATATTTAGGCTGAGTTCTTCTCTCAAACAGAAAACACTCTCTTCCACTTTGTGATGTCATGTGGTAGTCCAATAAGTGCTCCACTATGTTTTTAAACTCCATAGATCTTTATTAGAATCATTTGGATGATTTTCACCCTGGAATTGTCGTTCTCTAATAAACAAATGCTGAAAGGTATCTTTTAACTGAAAAACTATCACTAATGACATCACAAGATGGAAAAGAGCATTTTGAGCATTGGAGATGTCGACATACTAATAATGAAGGGTTACTCAAACATGTGAGAATTAAACAAACCACAGTTCCACAACTTGATGAGGAAACAACATTTTAACATGGCTCATGCCGGACATGCACTGTGCGATACTTGCGATCGTTTCACTCAGCCCCAACTCAAACTGTATGACCAAGTCGCAGGGCTTGAAAGTTCACAGCTCACGATTCATGTTCTCACACTATACGAACTACTTCAACAGTGCCAAACCCTCACAAGAGGTGACTGGACTTCAAACAGGTTTGATATTCTTGTGACCTACGATTGCCGATCGAGAGCTGGTTATGAGGTATTTATCGGTTCTCATTACCCTATGTTTACTACATGACGAGCACACGATTAAGCGAAAACACAGCCCAATTCAAAAAACAATCACACGAGTGAAAAATCACACAGTGTACACCCGGCTTTAAAGCTCATTAGTCAATTTTGCATGATATAGGACCTTTAATCGGGCTTTAGACCAACACAAAGAGTATTCACTGTCATCAGATGAGATCTCACGTTATTTGCATGCTGTCAACAATAACAAGTGCTTTAAAACAGTCTTACTTTCCCTTTTGAATACAACAATGTTGAAAATGCTTATTCAAAGCCCATTTGGCATGAGACCTGAAATGCTGAGAAGAGAAATAGTTTAAGTTCATGCGAGTCCATTAGTTCTCTGACGGTGGTTGGATCAAAGCAAACACTGATAAAGCTTTGACCACAGTTAATAATACTGCAGCACAAGAATGTGGGCGGGCCCTGGCTACTCCCGACCTCACACGTCCAGTCGTCCACACATACAAATCACAAAGGCACCCATTTCTCAACGCCTGTGACACATACCATGCTTTCTTCCTCTCTTCCCACAAACCAAACACTCCTTCTTTCTAATTGTAGACTTTTTGATTTATTTCAAAGGGAAAACTGGCTTGGTTGCCACGCTCCCATCGGAAAACATGTGAGTGGTTAAGAGCAGCGCAAACTTCCAGGATCTGTTGACCAATCGCAATGCAGTAAGTCCAGCTTCTGTTAGTTAGGCTTGACGAATCTGTGTGTAATGATGCTTAAGTTCCACCCTTTTTCCTCAATCAGCAGGAGGTGACAAAAGTGAGTCTGGTGCGTCGAGGTTTTGCTAGAGCTGAAACAAAAGAGGAAGTTGATCATTGAGGGAGCATATCCACTTTCTACAGTTTCACTATGTCACCAGTTTCCCCGTGAAGTCAATAGAGTCAAAGATTAACAGTGAGGATCTAGTGCAGGTTAATCTCTAAGGAATCTCAATACAGTTAGTGGCACTTATAAACATTTTATTCTTCCATTAAAGGTCTTATATTACAGAAAGTTGACTCTTGTGATCTTTAAGCCATGTTACAATGTTACTACCTCATCATAAACATACCCAAAGTTGTGCTTTGTGTCAATTACACACGTTTGTGTAATCCTGCTTTTATTAGTCTGTCTATATATTCAAAAGTAAAAGTGGTTTGTTCCACCTTGTGATGTCATTAAGCAGTAGTTCTTATGTCAGCAGCTACTGTTTACTTTTTGTTTAGTATAGATTAGCAATTCCAGGGCTGTAATTATCCAAATGATTCCAGTGACGATGTATAGAATTTGATAACCACATGACATCACAAAGTGGAAGAGTTTTTGCAGGATTTGTGTGTTAAACATGTGTGAATGAAACAAAACACAGCTGCGGGCCTGTTTACTTCGAGAATGCTTGCAGGTAAAAATCACAGAATATTTTATCAGAAGTGCCTTTCGTTTAGACAAAAATCTGAAACCACCGTCCAGAGTAGAAAAGTTGAATACGCTCCGACATAGCATTTCCATCGACACTGCCCAAGACGCAAAACTCTGGTCAGGTCTTCTCATGTCACGTAGACGTTTACGTCACATACATCACCACCTAGCGTCACCACCTAGCCTCGTGGCATGCACACCAAATCGAGTTCCACACACTTTTGCGTCACAGTATGCATGCAGATTTCCTCCCGAAAACATTTGTCTAAACGTGAAATAAAAAGTGAAGATGCAAGGCCACTTTTGCGTCTTCTGTTCAGATCATCATCATATAAATGTAGCCTCAGAGTATGTTTGTGATGAGAAAACAACCTTTTAACATACATCAGAAAATAATGTAATATCGCCCTTTTAAGAAAGGCTTCATTGGTAATTTTCCCCTTTCAAATAAATTGTAATAAATATAAAAAACTGAAAAGCAGCTATGCAAAAGATTCATTCTGGCAATACTTTCAACAGAAATGCCCTAACTAGCAATATTTTATTATTAGTTTGAGAGTGATTCAGGCTCAGTAACTACTTAATTAAGGGGTTAGGTAGAAATTAAGTAGCTAATGTTAAGTATTTTTCCTTTTTGAATGAAGTCTTTCTTCATGCTTTTTTAAGGATAATTAAGGCACTTTAATTATTACTGAGTAAGCTACCATACAAATATGTGCTCATGTAACTATAATAGTATAATTGGAAATATCTGTGTTTTCTGTTTTCTGTTCTGCTTTCACTCTGTACAAACCAGCTTGAAGTGGCATGATGAGAGCGTCTCTTTGGTTCTTTCACTTTGTGGTGAAACCAAAGCCCAGAACTGTGCGTCCCAAAGCCCAGCAGCCTGCACCACTAACTGGCCTCTCCTCACTCACCCTCAGCCCTAATCCACTGTTTACACAAACGCTGGCCAGTAATGATAGCCATGAGACCAGGGACCACCCCGCGTCCCTACATGCCCCCACCTCCACACCCTTCACCGCAGCCCCCACCAGCACCGACCACCATATCCCAAAGCTGTTTTCTCAGGAGCCAAACACCTTAAATACATAATTAGTCAGGTCATTTGTGCATTTGGGCCCCCAGCGAGGGCCAGAGTGTGTCCGGGTGCAAGTTTGTCAGAGGGTACGAGGGGGGTGAGGGGCAGAGGGTGACGAGCAGAGGGATGGGGGCAGGATATAAAGACGTGAGAGACCAGGACAAAGGCATGCATTCATGGCTGTGCCCTGGACAAACCCGCCTGTCGCCTGCTTCAAAGGCCCACTCTGCCTCTCCTCTCCAAAGCCCATAGAGAGGCCACACGTTTGGGGCAGAAGGAGAAACATAACAGAGGCACGCATAGGTGAGAAGAGGAAGAGGGGAGTGTGGGTAGCCATGCAGAGGTTACCAGATCTGTCATCCAGGAAGGAAATGGTTAAGACTGAGGGGATAGAGCTGGAATTTAGTTTGGTTAATAGTTAATGGGAGTCTCATTTTAAATCTCATGTAAAATGTACCACGTTAAAACCTTAAGTTACATTCAATAGTGCACTAACTTTATTTTAATCATTTGTCCTTTCCTGTTGCAACCAGCCACATTCAGAGAGGCAATGAAGGGTGAGTGTTTTGCTAGAGGGCACAATTACAGTATGTGCTCAGCTTAGGCAAGCTTTGAACTTTTGACCCTGTGGAAGGAGTGACTTTAACCACCTGCTGCACCAAGGAGTAACAAAAGCACTTTAACTGCACTTGATTGCCAGTTAGAAGTATTAGTATTATGTAAAAGTAGCCAAAATAGCAACACGAACTTTAAGACCTAAAAAAAACCCTGTATATTTAAACTTTTGTTCTATTTTTATTGCATGGTTCACAGTAAACCTCAGCAGAGTTCATGAAGTGTTTGGAGTGTATTCAACACAACCACACAAAACCCCCTGCATAACCCCTGCACCTTGAACTCTGACCTGGTGCATTGTGGGTAGTCAAATCCCAGTTTGCCCTGTGCAAAGGCCCAGAATTCCAGTGGTCCATGTTTCACACTAGGAGACCTTTGTGTGGGATAACTGCTCTCACACTCCCATACACCTAGTCTGGCCCAGGACGCCCCCCTCCTGGCATTGTTTACCAAAGCATGTCCACTTAGCTGTGCCCTGTCTGCCCTCAGCCTCGCCGCTATTACCCACATCCTGAGACACTTTTTTCTTTATTTTTCTTCCCATTGCACTTTCACTTCCCGGGACCTAGAGTTTTTCCTTCTGTGCAGGGGTTGAGGAATTATACAATTAATAGAACATTGATTCAAGTAAAGCTATAATATGAATGTTTATTTATATTATGTCTCTGTTATAAAATAAGTGGCCTTTAAACATTATAGGTGTTGTAGGCCTACCTGATTGTTACTGGCTTAAAAACATGAAACATTATTAGCTAATATCAAACAGTTTTCAACAATCCAGAAGTACTGATCACTTTCCTAACACATTATTAACAATCTACATATTCACCACAATGAGTCTATAAGTGTTTTTCACAACTTTCAGAGGCCATAGAGATAATGCTGACAATTACTAACATGCTAACAACACAATTCCTAGTTCAATGAGGACAAAAAGTGAAATAAGATGCAAACAGAGCACAGCAGTCTCATTTTAACCCCAAGAGCTGCTTTTGCAAAATACAGTATTGGGGCAACACATTTTAATTTATTTTAAAGGAAACAGCCCCTTTAAGATAATCAAACCTTGATCTTAAAACAGCACACGTGTATTTTAGGGATAATCATATTTCATTACTCCACTTACATTAAATCCATCCAATTACTGTCATAACTTTTCTATACTACATCTACAGCCTCTACTACTGCTTGTTTGACAGCAAAAAGTTATTTTAGTGTTTATTGAAATGTTAGCTTGGAGTAGAGTGGCTACTCCTCCACACTGAGACAATTGGTCTTCACAAATATCACCAGGAGGAAACCATTACAGTGTAGGAAATATCTGTCTTTTCTACTACTGATTGTGACATATTGTTCCTGCACACGTGCGTATGAATGGATGCCAGCACAAAGACAATAAAGCCTAAGTTCTGCCTGTTCTTTTTATGTCCACTTTATTCATTTGATCCCAGTGGCCTGTCTGATCCCTGTTCTCTTTTATGCTCTGGATCACTATATCAGACCCCCCCTCCTCTCCCGCTTCTCAAAGTAATAAGGCCCTCCAGCAGTGGGAAGTGGAGGGCAGAGGACCTTTTATGTCCTTTAGCTGTGAGGATCAGGCCGAGCTGCTGGAGGAAAAGTAATAAAGCCACCGCACCAACCGTCTGATGCCCCCGGATCCTGGACCAAAGCCCGGCTGCTGCCAACTCCACAGGCCTGGAGAAGCTCATATTTCCTGTGCACTCTGAAGGCATCACTTCAAGAACAACACATAACCCTGAGCTCACACAGCCACTGCAGAAAATACAGCAAATATTTTAAGTTGAAGTGCAAAATTATGTATTGTGATGCTAAGATGATCAAAATAATTATTTAAAAGGGCAATATTGTGCTGTTTTCTGATCTGTGTTATAATGTTGTTTCCTCATCATAACATAACTGGAGTTGTGTTTGTTTCATTCACACATGTTTAACACACAAACCTGGCATTTTTAGTTCTTTCTTCTCCAAATCAGAAAACACTCTTTCTGTTTTCTGTTTGAGAATGACATCACAACTGCACCTTGTGATGTCGTGTGGTAATACACTGTGTTTTTAATAATCTCCACAACCCATTACTAAAATCATTAAGATGATTTCAGCACTGGAATTGCCAATCTTTACCGAACCACTTAATGACATCACAAAGTGGAACAGAGCTTTTTTAAACTTTGGAGATGTAAACAGACTAATAATAAATAATTACTTAAAAAAACAACAACAACAACTCCAGGTATATTTTTGAGAAGGTAACAACATTCTAACATAGTTTAAAGCTTTCATATGTAACTTTGTGCAATAGGACCTTTAGTAAATGCTTTCCAACTCTGCCCCTTTCATATTTGCAACTGAAATAAATGGCTTGGATTTTTCAAACTGATAACAACCTACAACTTTTATAATGAATCCACTGAACTATAAGGTAGTAGGCTACTATTTTATCATTTGGATATTAAAATAAACTAAAACTATACAGAGGAAATGTGTCTATTGGTTGTCATCTTGATGATTCATGCTTTGAAATATGTGGTGTTTCTAATTCCTCTCATTTTTGTGGGTCAATATTTACAACAACCAGACTTTAGACTTGTTTTTAAAGCAGCAGAAATGAATTTATTGTCAAAAACATAAATATATAAATTATAACTGTTGCTGTCAAATCGGATCAAAAAGAAAAGTAGTTAGGTCACTGTTGCATTTATCAGACAGCTGCAAGTGTGGTCCCTCTTTCACTGAGAAAACTAAAACATGAGTGAAATGTGTTACGGTCCTAGCACCAGGTTCAAGTCCTAAGCCTATATCAAGTATGGTCTAAAAGAGTGGCATCAGGAAGGGCATCCAGCTTAAAACATACAGATTATTAACTACTGCACATAGACAGCCAATGTTTTGTTGTGATAATAGAATAAAAATTGTATATTAGCACCATAGTAGTCACAGATGCTTATGGACAGTAGTTGAAAAAGCAAGTTCCTCATTTGACTTTCGCTTGACTCACTCTTAACCTGTTTTCGGAAAGGGCCCGGTTAGACATTCATCCGGAACTACAGGAAGTGATTGTTTGTTTCATTGGGGCATTAGTTCAAGTTGCACCTAAACACACACACACAGTTGTATGTACTATATCTGCTTGTATGGGGCTGCATAGGTGTGAGTTCCTTCAAAGGGCGGAGTGATCGGTGTTCTGTCAGAGCATGAGCTAAGACTGACTAAACAAGACACCCATTCATTCCAGCCTCACTCATTCACTCTTTGAGTTCAGTGGAGGTGAACTTTGCTCTCCGCGGGCACCACATGTGTGGCGGCAAATCAGGGTGTGCGCCAATCTTTGTGATATGGAATGAATGGGCACGTCTTCCCCTTCAGACGTGCATGCTGTGAATAGTTGCTTCAGTAAACCACAAGGGGTACTATGCAGGGATGGTACAAGTTCTCGTGCCACAAGATCTCGCGAGACAAATTTGCCACAAGGTTATGCACACAAGAAAAAATTATCTTGTGAGATTTTTTTCCATGTGTTTACATTTGGATTGGACAAAAAGGGTTACGTGTTGATGAGTTACATCTCTTACAGTTCCAAAAAGCACTGCTAGAATGAAACAAAACTATGAAAACAAATAAATAAAAAAATGTGAGGCCAAAATTGTAAACTGAAAAGAGAATTTTGTAAATTAGGAATTATGTTAAAATCTCATCTTGTCTCGTTCTTGTGCACCCAATCTTGTATCTCGTCTCGTCTTGCAGAAATTGTGTCTCGTCCCATCCCTAGTACGATGTGTATGTATGTTTTAGGTAGAGGGTCCGAAACCTTCTCTTCTCCACGGGGATGTTGTTGGTTTGCCTGAAATGTTCCATATACTGACATAAAACCTAACAATTTGCATGGAGATAATCTAGTGACTCCACCAAAGCAAGCACTATTGACAATAAAAACAGACAAACAAAAATTTTAAAAAATTAACATATATAGGTCAATATCATACTGTGGAACCTCTCAGGCAAAGCATTAATATTTACTTGAGAAAAGCAGGTGGTGAACCCTCCACCAGAAAACCAATGTGCACTGACTTATTTTTAGATTTGCATAATTTGTCAATGCTTTAAATGTGATCATGAAATTATTGCACCTGTCTCCTAATGTTGTTTAAAGACAAAGGCCAATGCACTGAACTGAACTATGACAAAAGAGAACAATTGTTTACAGATATTAGTAAGCATAATATATTTTATAACAAAAATAAAGCATCTTCCTGACACTCACATCTCCTACTTGTGTCACACATCCAAACCATTTACAACTCCGGACATCAGTTCATCGCTCATTAGTGTAATACAATAAGAAACAGGATAAAAAATGACACTTTTCAGATTGTGACACTGCAGAGAAGTAGAGCACACTGAAGTTCATGCACGTCTCCAAAAATCTTACATCTCACTTTTTCGCTTGTACTGAAAGAGACAAAATACACATGTCCACACATATAAATAGTTTATAAGAAGCGGTGCATCTTCTGTTTTATTTTAGATTTAGCTGAACAGAGCACAAGAGACTATCAAAAGCTGCTGCTGTTTTCAGGAAATGTTTAGTGCTCCACAGAGAGTCTTTAAAACAAAACATCTCTCCCACAGTTCTCTTGTTATATTCTTTTGTTCTGTTCAAGTCTTTAAAACAGCACTTTTATGTTGCCCAGTTGGAGGTTGTCCACCACTGTGTCCCAATCCAAGCAACACATTCCCACATTTTCCTCTTGATCCACTGTCTTGTTCAAAAGAAGTCTGTTAAAATGACCAGACTGGCTCTCATTGTGTTCAGCTCACAGCTCCTCTCTCTCTTGCTTCCGTCGGTGCAGCTGACTGTAACAGTTGCCCATAGCACAAGGAAGTCCTCATCATAGTTTTTGTTATTTAAAAAAGCACCTTTGGCATCTTCTGGATTTGTATTTCATTGTCTCTTGGCTTTACAGGATTTGAAGCAGAGGTGGCACGGTGGTACGGGAGAAGACACACGCTCTCCCATCCTCTTCTTAGGAGCGCACCGATGCCGAAGCTCCTCTTTCTGATTGGTCTCACCTCACGTCCTCTGTTGAGAAAAAAATAAAAATAATTAAATAAATTGGCAATAAAAATATCAAAGGAAAAATTGCATAATGTGCCACAATTTCAATCATGCATTAGAGTACGACTTTGTAATAAATACACTTAATAGCCTTTATAAAGCATGAACTTAACTCATAATGAACAAATAGTTTAAGATCGATTCAGGCTTAGTAACTGCTTAATCAAAGGGTTAGGAGTTAGTGTCAGGTTATAAAAGCTTTATTATTTATTAAAATACATATCAAGAGTTCAGTTTTAAAAACAGACAACTCAGTTTCCATTACTGCAACAAAGTGTAAACTTCAAGCATCCGATGAGTTTGAAATGGCACATGACAGTTCATGTTATCATTACAAGTTACAAGGCTGAATCATTCTTATGAAAGTATTTGTTCATTATGAATTAAGTATTTTTTTGTGCTTGATTAAGGTTATTATGTATATTTATTATAAAGTGTTTTTTTTTTTTTTTTTACAAACAAAGATTCAAAACCATTTTCAATATTGGTGTAGATGCAGTGGGGATTTCCGTGCATGCAGTTTTATCGGTGACAAAATTGGCACAAAACCCCCAAATAATCGTGCCCACTGAGTTAAGCAGTGATCAAACAGGCCTCATGCAGCAGTGCCTCCTCTCACACCGATTTGGCTGTGATTGGTGATTGGTCTTATTATCCTGTGCCCTGATTGGTTCAAATTAACAAGTGCCAAAGGTGAAAGGTCGCCGCCGTGTTTAGTAGCCATACCTGTTCCCCTTACAGCACTCCAGTGGACTTTGGGCAACAACTTTTATTACGTTGCGAATAAGTCCTTGCTGGCCTTTAGCTTTTTATTTTTCCTCTTTTTACTCTTAACCCTAAGAGCGCCTGGAAACAAGGGAAAAGGGGGAGTAAGAATGTAGTTACAAGTCAAGAGCCAGGGTTTATGGAGCAGAAATGGAACAAAAGCGCAGAGATAGCACACATAATAAATACTTAAGCCTTATCTGCTGGCAGCTAAGGTCTTATCAGCTCAGTGTGAGAGAGAAGGGCTGGAGATCAAATAGCCGGCTGTCATGCCAAGCAGCCTTTGGACACCCAGCCATAAGTGAAATGCACTCTCGGACACATTTGCACCTCACACACACACAAGCACACACACGTACACAAGAAGAAAGACAGAGCGGCAAAAACACAAGCATTGAGGCAGTTACAGGTAGAGGTCAACAGGTGCAAAAGGCCAGACAGGAGGGGAGATGTCTCAGGTAATAAAGGGGCGCTGTGGCTCGTAGCATGAAAGAGGTGACAAATGGTACTAGAACTGTAGCAAAAGTTTAATCAAAGGACTTTTTTTCCTAAGATTTCCAAAGATATAAGTATTTGTTTTTTCCGCTGAATGGTAAGGCACCTGATTGTTTCCAGAAAGATGTTATGGCGTCACCTGGAATGTTCCACAGTCTTGCATTAAATATCTACTTAGTATTTTTCAACTGAAGTTTAATTCCATACTGTGGAACATTCTAAGCAAAACATTATCTCCATGGAGGCAGATGGCAGATCTTCAAAAAGAAAAGTTATATAGTGCAACTTTAAGAGTAAATTTGAGCTGTTTCTACATGTTTTTGATGAGATGAGCTGGCTAGTCAGATAACGAGATAGATTGCTAACTACTCTGGCTATATGAGGTGCACTCTATCAGTTGAACCACCGAAATGTATAATTATACATATTTTTTATTTATAAATTTTTACTTTATACTTCCACAATTGTGTTCATCCAGTGTTAATGAAATGACATTCACCTGTTTCTGCTTCTGAGTGCTCCATGACGTGATGCTGTGACGTGCACACACACTCCAGGTGGTCTTCTAACCGGACAAAGACCTCTTTCAGTTTGGGTCTTCTCCTCACGTACTCCACTTTGGCCACCTGGGGAACACAGGAGATGTTAGCTGCATACATATACCACACACTTCTCCAAAGGGCAAGACACTGTGACTGGTTACAAGCCTGATTCATCAGCCGGTTTCACTTCATAGAAACTGTCTGACCTCACAGCATTAGGAGTCGTTCACTCAACGGTAGGCGGGTACTTTATTTAATTTAACCCATCACTCCAATTTTGTCATGATGTATGTAATGCCTGCTAATGGGTCTAACTGGTATATTAAGCTTTTCCCAAATCCTGTAGGAAGAAGGGCAATAACATATTTCCTCTTAATAAAATTCACCAAACATTCTCTTTGTTCCTCAATCTGGGGAATCGTTGCCAACACAGAATGTATGGCTCTTCGCTTATTGGCAACTCCGAACTCGCACTTCCAGGGTTTTTGTGACCCATCTAGTGTATTTCGATTCCTGACCTCGTCGCTGGAGAGAAATAAAATTGAGCAGAGGCACTAGGTGGCGCCAGTCTGGCTAACTGGTTACACCTTGTTGAATGGCTTCAGAGAAATGTGATTTGGTGCTTGTGTGGCTGGAACATATAATAATATATATTGTAAATCATACCTCACAATCAGTTGTGTATCATTGAAATCTGCAGTACAAATAAATAATAGAAAAGGCATGCATTTTAGTGTAAGTTGACAGTTACTTTATTCAATGAATTACCTTTTCATAGACTAAAACAATTGTACTGTATAAAATGTGCTTTTTGCTTTTTCCATTTTATATCTTTGCACAATCACATAATGCAAAGTTTTTTTTCTCAAACTCCCATTCCCTTAAAAATAAGGCAACGCTCAAAAGAATCAGGATTTTCTACCTACTGTACCCCACCAAACCCTTTCAATTTAACACAATAAACCCAACTTCCAGTAGCATGTATAAACTAGCAGGTGTGATTCCCCTGCATTATGTTGATTAAAGCTAGCCTGAAAGCTGAACAGAAAAGGTTGCTTGGAGGTTAAGATGATTTTGTTACATAATGCAGGTGTTCTATACATTTCGTTCTCTGATCTTGGTGTCAAGGGGTATCTAACATCCTCTACCCTGCTTAGCAAACCCCCGAGGCCTTCCAGAAACAATATCGCCGGCTTCTCCTAACATCACGAGAAAGGATATTGGCCCAGAATCTCCCAGAGCTGTCTGATGTTATGAACAACACTTTTTTTGTCGACATGCAAAGAACCAAAAGGCCAGAGTTTATGGGCGGCATTTCTTTGCTCTATCCTGACGTGGAGCACTGCCAACACTTGGAGAGCAAATTAGTCATGCCCGAAGAACGAACATACCAATCTCAGTCTGATAAAACAAAGTGGGATCTGCCTCGTGTCAAAAACAGAGACATTGACCTGCGCTTCAAAACACTTCCGAAGAGGACACAGGGCAGAGAGGAAAGGAAAGATGGACAAATGTAGGGTGTAAGTAAGCAAGAGGAGGTATGCGTGAGCAAACAGATGACAATAGTGTCTGCTGGCTCTTATCGCTCCAGGACACTCGGAGTGAGAGAGGGGGAAAGGGTCCCAGGGCAGGAAGGTGGAGAGCCTCATTAAATAGTGTGTGTGTGTGTGTGTACGTGTGTGCATGTGTGTGATGGTGCAAACACAGGGGACTATTTAGGATTAGGAGGACAGCGCATCGACTACTTATTAACATTAACACGCATGGTTACCTATTGGGGAGATTTGTTACACTAATGATGACAAGACAGATAAAGATGGACAAAAGACAAATGTGTAGTTTATTGTTTCTTATCAAGAGCACTCAAGCAAATTAAGTTCCCTGTAATTGGTGTAAATAACAACATAATTTTGGCAGTTTCACTACAGTGGTTTTGATGAGGTAACCATATTATCCTATAACATGTTTTAAAGCTCCAAAAGTTACGTTACATTGGATATTTTATTTATTTATTTATTTATTTTTATGTATATTGAGTATATCTTGACATCATCATGAATTTAATAAAATGTGATGTGGAAAAAATACTATTCCACTTTAAATACCGAAACAAATAGTTTGGTAAGTGACCAATCAAAATTCACACAAATATAATCTTGTTGTTTGTCCAAAGTTATGGATGGGTGCATGAAAATATGAAAGGGTCTTGACTATTATCATAATTGCTTGGCATTCACTTCCATTGTAGTTGTTTGAGTAGATTGAGAAGCCATCCATCTTACTGTTACATTCTGAAACCGGATGCTATGCTAACCCTGCAAGCTATTATGAGTCAAATGAGTCTTTGTGGCTCTTTAATGATCTGACAAACAAAACAGTGACAGCAAGATCAATGTGGTGGGGCTCCTTGACGAGAGGCCCAGCATTCCCTCCGTTAAATTCAATAGCATTAAAAAACACACACTGTCTGCTTTGGTTTCACATTCAGTTTACTCATAAAACAATCCTGTACTTCCTATCCCACATTTTTACATAAACAATTTTCTCCATTCCTGTTTTAAACGACATTTTGAAAGAGTCATTATGGATGTGTAGTCATCAACTTATCGCATACATATGAAAGAGACTCCATGCGAAGTCTTTGTATAAATCACAAATATAAAAGACGGTGCTTGAGTCCCGGAGTGGAGGGGCCAAGTAGGGGTCCGGGTCAGGAGGTGCTAACTTCCCTTTTTTAAGCTTGGGTCAGATTAATTGGGAATTCCCTTTTGCTCAGATGATGAGAGCATGATGGAACGGGAACACGCGATGTCCAAGGAAAGAGGAATGAGGGAAGTGAAAGCAAATACACAGCAAGTTTGTGTTTTAGAAGAAAGGAGAATTGAAAGAAGGTTGATTTACATGTAATTGGGTTAACAATCTGTTTTATCTTCCTATAAGCATAAAAATGGCACCTGTGTTTATTCATAAAGATCCCTTAACAACTGAATTGAAAAGAAAGCTTTCCGTAATGACAGACTTGGAGTTATTGAGAGTAAATTGCAGAGGCTGACACTGATGTGAAATTAAAGAGTGGGAGATGCAAGTGTAGCAGAAAAATGAGGATCTTGTAAAAGCGATTTCACAAAACAGACAATAAGACTCCAGGTAACCAAGCTCAGCAATGAAATCAGAAGAGAGTGGACAAGGAATCGATAATAATGGGCTATTTTATGGAAGATCATTTGTTCCATCAGAGTTTGAATTTTAAATCCTGCTGAACTTTTTAACTCTGAAAAAAGATGTTTGAAGTTTTTACAAAGTGAGAAAATCAACAGCATTTAAAATTCAAAATGTGGTGAAACAAATGATCTTCCATACTATGTAACCTCCAATGTCCAAAAATGTATTTTCTTAGTTGTTCAGATGTGAATACAGAGACAGTTGCTGAGGATCTTAATTTTATCTTAATTTTTATGATGTCCCAACTGAGATGTGATGTGCATTGAAATAGTGTTGTCACACATGATAAGTCACACATGACTAAAATTTGACTTTGATACTACAAAAAGAAAAAAAGAAACAGAAGAAGAACAGAAGATCTTTTATAGCAGAAAGGAAATAGATCAGTGATTGAGATTTTTTTCCCAGTATCAATGCTTGTTTGAGTAACTAGCTTAGTTTCAGTATGTAGTAATAGTATTTATATTATTATATTTCATGTGAACACCATAAAGCACAAGCTAAACTGTAATGAAAATGTATTTGATTTGATAAAATGTGCTGTTTATTACATTTTGTATTTAATGATGCATTGTGTAACTTTTCTGGTGGAGGGTCAGGTTTTCTTCATTGAGATGTTATTATAGTCAGGCTGGCGCCACCTAGTGCCTCTACTCAATTTAATTTCTCTCCAGCGACTAGGTCAGGAATAGGAGTACATTAGACGGTTTGCAAAAACCCCGGAAGTGCGAGTCCGGGCACCAGCCAATCAGCGAAGAGTCATATATTCTGTGTTGGCAACGATTCCCGAGATTGAGGATTTAAAGCCTGAACAAAGAGAATGTTTGGTGAATTTTATCAAGGGAAAAGACGTTATTGCCCTTCTTCCCACGGGATTTGGGAAAAGCTTTATAGGCCAGTTCTCCCCGTTAGCGGCACATTACATACGTCATGACCAAATAGCACCATTGGTTAAATTTTAAAAAGTGCCCGCCTACCGTCGAGCGAACAAATTCTAACACTGCGAGGTCAGACGGTTTCCACAAAGTGAAACCAGCTGATGAATCAGGCTAATGTTTTTGCTTTGTCTGGAATGTTTCACAGTATGGTATTAGACCTTTCTATCTTGATGGAGACCAAACCAGACCAAGTTATAGGCCAGATCTGGGGAGAGGCGACCGCTCTCACTGTCAGAATGCCTGTTTTTCTAGGTATTTTTGAGCTATAAAACCACTTGAAATTGGATAAACAGAGCTGTTTAATGTCATACTGTGGAATATTCCAGGCAGAGCAATGACATATCCATAGAGACAAGCAGGTGACGGACCCCCCACCAGAAAAGTTACAATGCACCTTTAAATTCTAAACAGTGTCCAAACTTTTCTGATCTGGCGCTGCACTGATACATTCCAGTGGGTGTTGCAGTAGCTCAAACTGCTATTTTTTGTATTTTTTTCATAGAGCCGCTCCCATGGTCCTCTGTGACCCGCCCAGCCAACCCCTGCCATGTGAATCCCTTCTTCATCCAACAGTTAGAAGAGAAGAGAATCAAAGAGAAAATAATTCACAGCTGCAATAAGAGCGACTTCAAACAAGCAAGGCCCCCACTTTCCCATGTACCCCCCTACTCCAAAACCCCGCCCCCCCTTTACCCCATGTAATCCATAGACCATAAATTACATTCACTGTATCATCGTCACACCGTCTTCGTATTTATGAAACACCCCTTAAGTCACAAACCCACCAAAACCACAGTCTTGGAGGGACTGGAGGGGGGAGATATGAAATGGGGGCTATGGGCTGTCAGCTACTGCTTTTGGGGATGAGAAAACTCCAATAAAAAAACATGGCTGTGTCCGTCTGGTCTCACTCACTCTCCTGCTTTGATCCAGAAAGCATCAGCACTTCATTTATCAGTGTCCAGCAATTACCACTGACCTGTTGTGGATAAACTATGTCCATTTATAGTTGCCTCAAATGCGCCTTCAAAATAAGCCTCTATCAAATAACTGAGCTACTGAGCAAAAGGTAATGAAGCGAATTGAAATTTATGTGCACTGATTCAATTGGGACAGTTCACTGAAGTGGGTACTTACATGGTTCTCTAGCTGAAAAATGTTGGGGAAAAACTGCAGAACAATTGGCATACTACAAATCATCACAAAATCTTATAATATCTTAATTTGAATCAGTATATTTAAGGAGATTTTCTCAAATATTTACACAGCATAGTTAGGGGCTTTAAAACTAAACTGTTTTTCTGCATCTCCCTGTACTAAAAAAATACTGAACAAGATTGAATCCACTGTTTACTACTTGTCCACTGACCAAAACAAGTTGTAGATTTCACTTACACTACAAACACTAATAGTAGTAGCATTATAAATAGGTTAGTGTGCAAGTTTAAAAAGTAGTGTGGCAACTTAGCATGATGTACGCAGCAAGTAAGCGAACAAGTAAATCCCTAATAATGAAGTGTTTTGACAGGGATTATCTTATACCAATCTAATGTTAAATATCTGGTATCTGTTTGCAATTCACTGAATGGCGGAAGCTTTAATGGCTTAATGAGTATAAGGATAAATGACAGCTCCATTCTTTGCCTGTGTCACGGCATGTTTACTCAGCCCCATTGGAAGAGCAAACATTTCAGCTTCAGTTTCAACATGCATAAATGAAAAACAATAATACTTCAGGTAAATGCAAAAAGGATATGAATTTTGGGGGGTCTTGGGGGAGTAGTTACATACCCCGTTTACGCTAGCATAACCCTGGAAGTGCTCAAAATGTTCTGCCAGACGTGTGCGATAAAAAGCCACATTTTTTAATACCGTAATGAGAAGAAATGTCAAGGAAGTATTTTGATGGAGAGGGGAGAGCTGAGATGCTGTGATCTGGGGAGTGGATTTGGAGTCACACAGAGTGCAAGCGGAGGTGGTGTGTGTGTGTGTGCGTGTGTGTGTGTGTGTGTGTGTGTGTGTGTGTGTGTGAGAGGGAGGGGGGTGTAAGGGGCAATCGGGACGGGTGGGGGGAGGAGCCAAAGGAATGCTGTGATGAGAGAGTCCCAGAATTCAATCATCTGGTCTAATCTGTTTTCAACTTTTCTGACAGCATATTTTTATCAGGCAATTTAATGTGGCTTGCTTTCTACCCTACTTGCATAACTCCTCAAAAAATATCTCAGTTAATCTGCTTGCAAACAAAATGGCTTAAATAAAAAGAAATAACATAAGTGAGAGAAACAAAAGAGATTGGCTTTTGAGATCTGCTCTGCTACTCCCTAGGGCCAGTCCTACTTTAAGTTGCCATTTTATTGCCCTGCCACTGAACAGCAGGGCAGGCTACTACAGTAACACAACCTGCACCAACTTGCCTCATTTTCAGTCTGCAGCAATACACTGGAGAAAAGGTGAAAAAAGTGAATGATGCTGTCTGTATGTGTGGACAAATGCACAGTGGCACGAGCTGGAAAGACACACAACCAAAGCGTTCTTTTCCCATCCCTTGGCCAGCACAAGCAAAACAAGACTGTCTCGGGGCAAGGCGGCGACATTTTTAGCCTTTTAATAAACAGAAGTGCAAACTGGAGCTCTATTCAGTCTGGCTCCTCTGAGGAACACTTGGCATCGCACAATGTTTCACTCTCACAATGTCTGACCCAAGCACAGCCCTAGCTAACAGATGACCCTTATTCAACAGATTCTGGCCCCTTGGCCCGCGGGTGCAACCACACGGACAAGACACAACAACACCCACAAAACACAATCCAGCCCATCCCGGGACGCCTTAAGGTCCATGTCAAGTCTGAGCTTTTTGCCCTCCAAGCATCATAAAAAGGGGGACACTGATGAGTCACATGGAACGATGGCATTCCAGAAATAGCTGAATCTGGGTTTACTGTCTCCAACTGCGCCGCTGCCTGTACAGATGACAGAGGTCTTATTGATGGCAGTGGGTAGAGTTTGTAAGCACTTAGTCCATTTTATATCAGTGTGCCTAGTATGTGTCTGTGCTGTCCGGCAGTGTCATTACGGAATAGTGGACACTGTGTAATCCAAAGTGCTCTTTTTATATAGAGCGTGTGATACTGTCGATAAGAGCTTTATTGCTGTTGTTTGTTCAAGTCAGAATAACTTGGGCATTGCGTGTGGCATGTTGAGATTGTGTACTATGTGAGGCCAAATGAAAACAAGTGGGTTTGCATCTGATGCTCTTCCAAATGAAACTTTATCCCTTTACACAGGCTTGGGACTAGCACTGAGATCATAAGGACTTTCTTGTGCCAGTATAAAAGATTAAAGGTGCACTATATTCCTTTTCTGGAGGGGGGTCTGCCAAATTCTTGTTTCCATGAAAATGTTTTCACTTTGGCTTGAATATTCCACATTTATTATGGTTAAAGTGCAGAGGTCCAAAAATGCCACAGACCTGTAACTTGGCCTGAACTTGGCATCACTTGCTTGCCTCCATGGAGATAAGATACATTTTATGATGTACTGTGGAATATTCTGAGCAAAGAGATCTCCAAGGTGGAAAGCATGCAATGGACCCTCCATTAGAAATGTTAAAGTGCCTTTAAATTAAGCATGAAGTCAAACATTCACATTAAACAACTGCTTGTTAAGAAGAACAATTAATATGGAGTGTCCTTGTTTATGTAACAACAGCAAGAACAGGAAACAAAATTCAATGCTGGACAAACAGCAGTCACCTGTACTGCCATTAAGTGTTATGAAGGGAAGCAGGCTGCCTTGTTTATGACTTAGTTGCCCTGTTCCAAGCACAGACACACACACTGGCAGGCACTTGTGTAAATACAGCTAAAATACTGTTCGCTGTGATGCAGAGCAGAGGGACATGTTTTGGAGTTACCAGCACATCAATTTTTGGCGTCCATCTTCTTCTGAAAATAGTCACTGAGCTAAGCAAACACTGAAGAAGAACTGCCCCGGGCATTAAGTACCAAGTGACAATCAGACCTACTCGAGATACAAGAGACACTTTCTCTCAGGCCCTACTTAGTGGCCTGGCTGGACTACCCCCTCTCATAGGCCGGACCCCTCAGCAGATGTCCCAGATGAGGGTGCCAACAATCTCTTCCTCCCCTGTGCTCCTCTTTCTCCTCCTGGCACAGCTTGAGCTCTGGCCTGCAGCCCAACGTGGGATAGAGTGATGAAGAGAGAGGGTGCTGATTGGCTGTAATGGAAGGAGAGGCAGGAGGGGGGCAGCAGCGGAGGTGCGGTGGCCACTATTTGGGTTCATTCCAAGGAGGGGCTGAGTTGCAGCCCAGTGGACAGAAATAATGTTCCTATTGGGTGTCGTGAGGTTGTGTTTTGGTTCCCATAGTGACCAGGCTGACCTTAACCAAGTGCTGACCATGTATAAACTACTACTGTATCAAAACACGATCTCAAAGATTACTTCAAAAATATAGATAACAGTCATGTGTCACTATTTTGTATGAGTAGAAACTATGTATGTACTTCAGTAACATCAAGTTTGATGTAGTATTTTGAGAATTATACACCCTTAAAATGTAATACTTTGTTAAAGGTGCACTATGTACTTTTTCTGGTGGAGTGTCCGCCACCTCCAACGGAAAGGTTATTGCTTTGGTAAACAATTCAAGCCTTGAAACAGGCATTATTACAGTGATGGGGCTTGCCGCTCCACATATCTGACCTGTAACTTTGTCCAGTGTTTCTACAGAGATGGATATAAATTGAATGTCGCATTCTCTGCAACATTCTCTCTGGACATAAGTAGCTTGTGTCCCTCAAGTGGGCATAATGTAAAAGTAAGAAATCAAAAAAATAAAACTGACAGAACAAGCATATGCACACCTTTTCAAATCATTTTGATCACCTCTTTTGAGTTCTGAAGAACCAATAAAACTCATAATAAATGCTTAACTGTAGCCAGCCTTTTACTGCTGACTTGCTGCTGTGTTTCAGACAGGTGTGAAGAAAATGAGACGCGGGGAGGGACGGGAGGCAGACGCACTGACCCAGCATTGACTTGTGATTTACTTACCTGCTCAGACTGACAGTACTGGACGCCACTAACGCTGTGAGTGAGTAATCAATCTAGACTAGAGCTATAGCCGTGTGTGTGTGAGGTCTGCATACTTGGTCCTCCACCAACCATCCCATTATATAGTCGGTCAAAAACATTACAACTTCATGACGTAACTGATTTCCAGACATTCCAAATAAAGCATAAGGATTGTGATAAACAGCTGCTAACAAACAACAATTTTATTATAGAAATTGCTAATATAAAGTCTCATTCTAAAACCCATATTGTTGCTTTGTTGCATATGAAGGGCCCGCCAGTTACTTAAGTCTCCATGGAGATGTTATTGCTTTACCTCTAATACTTCAGGGTATGGCATTAAACATTTCACTATCCATAGAAACAAGCAGGAGATGCAAACAGGCCAATTTACAGGTGAGATCTCTGAAGAGGTGAGCCCACTCACACAAGGGATATAATATAGGATATAATAAGGATACAGGATAAGTATGAATAAAAAAGATATCATATTTTGGTTCAGATTGTTAATAGTGATGGCTACAGTCAAATTTTCCATCATTTTGAAACCCATGGATAAAAGAATCACTTTCTCAAACTCTTATTCAAGCCTATATAGATATTTTGCACTTGTATCTCGATGTAGTGTCATATTTCTTACCTTTACTGTGCGGTGGTGTTTGCGTGAGGGATGGCAGCGCATGTTACTGGTGTTGCAGCAGCCCGTGCACCTCTTCACCTCCACGCAGGGGGGCCAGATCAGGAAGTTGGCCGCTGTGGGGTCCACCTGGCTCCTGGGGATTTCATAGATAACTGTCCGGGTTTTACACACCGCCGGAACTGCCTCCTCAACTATAATAAAACAAACAAAAAAAACAGTTTATAATATATTGTGGTGTAGCTTTTTCCACCCCCTTATGCATTCCTGTACTGATTAAGTTTTGATGACTTATTTGATGTGGAGATTTTGTTCTTACCTCAAATCACACCCTATCTCCCCGGGCTGCAAAGAGGCTCTAGAAAAACGTTGATTCCATATCAGCTAAGGAGCTCAGGGATCAACTTAGTCAGCTAGCGAAAGACTTGTCCTTTGTTCGGAGCTTTCAGCGAGGTTAATGCAGCGTGACTAGACCAGAGAACCTTCACTATGTCGGCCTGTGGGAAATCTAATGACGCCCTTTGACCCCTGTGGATATAGTGCAAAGCGAAGGGGGCGGACATTTGTATCAGACTAAAGACTCTCAAGTGTCTCAGATCCGTATGTTAATTTATGTTATCCTATGAAAATAATATATGTTCAGATTGTTTTTATCATTACAAAAACACAGAGTAATCCTGCGCTCACTATGAGCGATGTCTGCTAACATGCTACAATCAGATATCACACAGCGCTGAGTTTTATGAAGAAATTTGCTGCTGAGGCCATGACACGCTGCAACTTGAACTCTTGAATGCCTGGAATTTCCACGCTCAAGGATATAGTTCTCCCCTGACGCGTGTCTAAGATCTAAAAGCCTTTGGGCCAATTAAAAAGCTTTATGTCAGACGTCCTCATCAACCTCATGCAACAGGTCTCGGGGCTGTTTGGGGAGCTATAAAAACTGAATGGGTGTCTTCATTACAGTCGCTTTTATCCGCATAAAAGCTAAACACAAGCCACAAACTATTAGCCTAGCTTGAAATTAGCGTAAAATGATCAGTTTCATCTCATGGGGGGATGTTTAAGAAGAGTAGCTATTTTAAGCCCATTATGTCACTGTGTTGAAATATACAGTTATAATGATTACGCTGCAGTTTTTTAATACTCACCGATGCTCCTTTTGCGTCGACTGTGAAGCTGGGAGCTCTTCAGGTCGTTGTAGTAACCATGGTGATGGGAAAAGTTTTTATGATGGATGAAATGTTGCTTGTGACGCTTGGGCTCCTCGATGACATCGTTTCCCGTACCTCACCAAAACAGAAGGCAGCCATGTTAATAATGTCACAAATGCAATAAACGCAGACAGACTATATTTAATTTGACCTATAAATCTGAGACTGTGTTCAAATGACTCTGTGGGCGGGTTGCCAGGCCTCACCAGACAGCATATGATCCCCCTATTGATGTTTTATGCAGCTTCTCAAAGTACTGTTGGTTACGCTAATGAGACACACACTTCCTCCCATGTTGTAACACATGCTTTGATTCCCCAAGGACCCAACGGTGGCCTTTTAGCGCCCCATGTAAAAGAAACTGCTGATGATGTCACAGGCTGAGGTAAACAGTTCAGAGCACTCACTGCATAATTGTAAGCTTTGTGTGTCTCACTTATTTGGGTGCACCTCCAGGTGAGTCAGGCGTTTAGAAAAACAGCTAGCCCTTACAGACACACAAATAACTGGCGTGACTATTTAGCAGGTGGTGCTCGACCATCATCATCTCCCATGCTTAATTAGCGGTTGTGCGTCTCTCATTTTAGATCCAAATGTTTACCCTTTTGGAAATTGTTCAATAGCTCAGAAAGGGTGTTTTGTTACGCACAGTGCAAGTCTCTCTAAGTCCTAACTCAAATACAGCCAGCTCAGCTTTAACACAGTCATGGTCATCTGATAACGCTTGTTTTGATCCACGCCCAGAATATTACATGAAAAGAGTGCCAGTGCAGCAATAAAACGATAAACTTGTTCTCTGAGGATACTGCCCTTTCCCTAAGAGCAGAGTCGGAGTATTTGCTAAGTGGGTGGATCTACCTTGTCTGTCGGTACAGCCATACCCGCCCATGCGTCTACACAACCTGGTGCACTTGACATAAACAGTGCACTCGCTGCTATGCAAACTCCTCTCATTATCTTCCATAACAGAGCAAAACCTTATGTACACCGCACAACAAAGAGTGGTCGTAGGCAAACACATTCCACTCCGACTGCTCCTTTGTGCCCTTACCAAAGTCATCTGAAGGGATTTCCTCTACCTATACATGCTTCCACTAAAGGATAGGTTGTTTATTTACTTTATATGGCATTTTTTTCCAGGTCGAGTAGGGCTCAGAGCTCTTGATTTGCTACTTTAGTGAAAGTTAGGGGGAAATCCTTTGTAGCCTGCAGCCCGGAGACAGCCACTGAACCAGAAAGCAAAGGCAGCACAGGGGAAGTGTTAACTGCATTCGAAGGAGAGTAGAAAAAACCCAGGCTATCACTCTTTCAGCCAGATAGATCCTATATCTAAAGACAGTATTAATTCACACACTTCTCCAATTCCTATGTGACATTTACATGCACCTACAAACTTACAGTGCAACTGGACTGTACAGTGGCAGCTGCCTCATTTCTCTATATCCAGTAACCCTTAAACTTCACCTTAATCTTCTCAACTGGTCTACAAATGACCACCCAACAACAGCTTGTGTTATATAGCTGACAGGAGAAAAGAACAAGGACATAAAGACAGCCTTTATAGACTCCCCTGTTCTGTCACAGCACCATAAAAGAACCTTTATGTTGTTGTTTTGCTTCCCTAGAGCACACAAAATAAGGAGAGACAGCAATCAGGGTGATTAGGAGGAGAGGTGTAGGGAAAATGTAGGTAAGACTCAAGGAAAGGAAAAACGTTTGAATTCAGGGTTTTCCTCTCCTGTCACGTCCAGATGACTAAAGCACAGAAACATGTCTGGGGTGTCGTCAGGCAGGGACAGGAGAGAAACGCAGGGGAGACAGTTCATGAATCAGGCCTTCATGACGAGTGGATGACTAGCTCTTTCTGTTAGCCGACTGACCTCTGCTACCCCTTTACACCTACTTTTCTTCTTCCAATAACCAAAACAAAGTGGTCATCCAAATGCACACATTGACTAAACGTCTGTTCCATTTTCGGTTTGGTCCAGTCATATCTTAAAGGTTACTTATTACCTCTAGCACTGAAGTTCATTGGCGCTTGTTTTTGATTAGTCTAGACTAGAGATTTGTAGAGAGATTGCTGGTAACAGAACTTGAAATTAATTGCTTAAGAGCACTGTGTTACCATTGCAAAATGGGATCAATGCCAGGTTCAGGTTCTTTCAGACCCCTGGATGTGCAAATCAGTAATGTTTGAGGAGAAAATGTATTGCTATTTGAGGACAAGATCTGAAAAGTTATCCCATGATTCAACAATATGGTGACGTGTCAGATTATTATACAGACATTAGGCAATATACGCTAATGTAATATCCAAAGTTGCAAAACAACTTTTATTTTTTGTAGGGTAAAATGTAACAGGACCACAGAATCAGCAAGCGCCCTCCTCCACCTCTCAGGCCCATACCAAGAGTCAGGTTCCCTTTTCTGTCAAAGTCCTTCACTGAGAGAGATAAGAGCAGGCGGGCGGGCGGGGGGGTCCTGAGGTGGGAGACAGCCACAGAGAAGACGAAAGTCAAGAAGAGGAGCACCCCAGGGGCCAGACAACCATCTGCGTACTTCAGCGGGGTCATCTCATCTGTCATCCCAGCTAGCCAAGTCCACACACACACAGTGCACAAGCTAGCAGTGTAACCACAATCCCTTATAATTGGGCTTTTTCTTTCACCTGCTCTGCTTTTCTATACTGGTAGCTTTACTGTCCTGGCCATCCCCAACAAAAGCTCTGAAAATACCCTTTGCGCTGGCGTCAAAAGCCTTTTAACAGGCTAGTCTGACTTGGGCCTCAGACAGATTTATGCCCTCATAATAATAATCAGCCTACTACTGTTACATTGTAAAACATTCCCCATGTTTGAAGAGAGACATGTTAATTCAATTATAAACACCTCATCTCCTGCTGGAGGCGCAAGAGGGATCTATGCTAGGCCCAGAGCAACGTTGGGTGAATAATACCATAATATTTGATTTTAGAATGACAATAAACTATTATAACCAAAAAGCAGCCAGTTATAACTGTGTAAAGGCATAGAGCATAGGCCTAACATAGAAAGTATCTGAAATTTCTTAATGCACAGAAAATTTAAACGATTCTGTTTGGAATATAACTTCAAAACATGTGACATACTGCCACAGCCTGTGTAAATAAAAGCTCATATGAATGCAAACAGCTTCCACCAGCACACCCCTGTAACTTAATCTAATGCACTCTGACACAAACAGGCTCTTGAGCATGGCATACAGTATAGTACCACCAAGAACTGAACTCCAAGAAAATGCAACTTTGCATACTATAACTGTCTGTTTACAAGAGATAGCACTTTATCATTGTGATCACTGAAGCCACACAAACCTCAGCAGCAGCTGAAACAGTATGCATTAAAAATGTGATTTTATATGCCGGAACAGACAGGTTTAAGACAAACGCACATTTACATACAGTGATTGTTTAGCAATTACTGGGGTGACATGATCATACCTTGATTGCATTAGATTTTACGAAGTACCATGATGATATTGTAAGACGATTGTTTCGTCTTTTACTTTCTCGTCTACGTTAAAAAGCACGTGGTTTTGTAAAGTATAATAAAAAAGTATCAAGAGGCAGAATTTACCTACGGAGTCAATGTCCAATAGCCGCTGGAGGTCGCTGATGCTGTGGATTTCGCTGTTGGCCAGCCTGTCGATCAGCTCCTGGGGAAACTGCACTTCCTTCAAAAGGAGCGGGGGTGACGGGAAATCAAACAGAGCGAGGTGGTTAGACATGTGTCAGGTGAGTGGCGAGCGAATGGCTGCGTGTTTGTGCGTAAACACTGAAGATCAGTGAGTTAACAACACAGCAGCCATGCGCCAATTACTTCTCAGTACACGGTGAGGGTGCTCTGAGGACCGCTAAGTTTGACTTTGTATGAAAAATGTCCCTTTATGATCGCCTAACACACAAAACTATAGGCGACGTATTTTTTGTTGCCTTTGGCTCCGTTTTTAAGTTGTAGCAGAAGCATTAAATCCACAGTCACACTAAATCCCTTTAAAATAGGCTATGTTGTCGTGTGTATGTTGCTAACACAAGTGTGAAAGAAAAAGAAATAGATGCGAGCTGTGACGCGTTCGTGTGAGCATGTCTCGCTGCACTTGTTGCAGTCTCTTTTCGCGACCACCTCAGCAACACCGAACCGTGGGACCCTGCAGGAATTACTTTCTATTTATAATTCGCCGTAGCGGTTCCCATGAAAGTGCTTACCAAAACGTTTGCACAGTGCTTGGGAGCTACAAACAATTTTGGCACAAAAGCCAAAAATAACTTGGCGATGCGTGCGCAACACACAAGCTGGTGCTCCAAGAGCGCGCAGCACTGGCCCTGGTAACTGGATCTCAAATGCTGCTCATTCTTGAAAAATGAATACAAATAGATTTACGCTGTCCACATGGATACTAAAATACACTAACTTAAAATAGGAGTGGCATTAAAACTAATTTTACGACTAAAATAAATCTAATTTACGACTACGAATGTGACAGGCAATAGAGTTGGATATGCACAATCACTGCAACGCCAATAAACCTGAGCAAATAGAGCTAAAGGGCAATGCCAGGGTCCTAACTTTACCTCAGCGCCGGCCAGCAGCAGGTACGTGGTCCACACAAGGAAACAACAAATTGCGGCTCTCATCTCCCTTTAATTTGGATGTAACCACGAACAAGAGAACGGCGCTGATGTGTAGGAGCCGAAGAGTTGCTCCTCGCTCCAGAGGATCCACAACCATCCCCTCAGGGAGAGAAAGCTGTGTGTCAGAGCGCCAGAGGCTCGCGCTGCACGGCTCCTCTGTGCACTTGCTTAAGTCTCAAAATGAAGTGGCTTGAAGTCTGAGGCAAAAATTCACATAGAGCTTCCCTTGAATGCTCTTAGCTCCTCGGACAAGTGGGGCAATCCCTCAAGAGAGCTTGGAAGCGCATTGCACTTGTCCTTCACCTTCGATAAAAGGATATTTGAACAAGTAAAACAGCCGCAGTTGCCCTTCTTTTACGCACGGTCTTTCTGCCCTACAATTGTATAATCCAAAAGAGCAGGATCCTTTGAAAAGCAGGCCGTGTGTGCGGAAAAGTTGTCCGTGCTGGGATATCCTCCTGCAGCAGTGGTCACAGGTCGTGTGCCGCCGTGAGTGCTCTGGTGTGAATGAGGAGCGAGCGCCTCACAGCCACTGAATATAGACAAGTTGCAGGCAGCTCCGCGGCCGTTGCGCCTCCCCTCGCGGCTCCGTGTTCTTGCATCTATTCAGTGAGCAAGGGAATCTGGTTGGCTGCTTAGATGACTTAAGACTCATGTTCCCATCCCCCTTTTAGTCAGGATGTGTGTGCCTGTCAGGAGGAATCCCATTCAGGCTTTTGGGTAGAAATAACTGTCAGTGTTCGTGAACAAGATGCTGATGAAAATATATTTCAAATATTTGAAAAGAAAATATTTGTAATCATTGTAGAAGACTGTGTGATGGTGACATGGCCCAGTATTTGAATTTGAAAGATGAACTATTATTAGCCATATAAAATCACCTGCATTCATTTAAGATGATTCATATTATTTACCTATCTTGCACTGAGATCAGTGTTTCACTGAGAGATAAAAGCAAGCTCCATCATTAATGAGGTAGAAATATGCTCTAATTTATTCATACCTGAAATCTTTCCTCTAGGGTTTTATTTATATAAGTTTTTAGCGCCTACAGCTTGGAGACGACTTGAGGCCACAGGAAGCCACTAGTTAACAGCAGGTTAACTATCCACCTGCCCTGGCTTGTCCTGAGGTCTCTGGAGGCTTGTGTGGCACGTCTGTCCTCTGGGAGGTCCTCAGCAGAGCCCCAGGGCCTGATAAAGGAGAAGTACCTGAGGAGCGGAGACTCAGACAGGCCAGCCAGGCACACACACGCACACACACAGAGGTGAGCTGCAGGAAGCCATAGGTCAGCCTACCAGGTGGTCCGAACTCCACCTTGTCCTTTACACTGGGCTGTATATAGCACAACGCCAGGCCCCAGGCTTTGTAGGTGGAAACAGAGAAGACCATGGAGAATCAGTGTAAAAGCTATTAGTAAGAAGATGATAAAGCTGGATTAGCATCTGTTTTAACAAAGGACAATTCACGTGATGCAATGTCATGATTACACCCAGCTTCTCTAGTAAAAATAGCATTTACATACAATCAGACAATGCCATTATTCATGGAAACTTTGTTTCCAGTCTTCCAGGTCCAGGCATCTCTCTGCAAACTTGACTTTTCACTTTCTCCATAGAAGTATTAATCACTTTCCACTGACTTACCTGCTGCTTCCATAAAACATGATGCAGTGGCAGAATGAGTGAGCCGTCTGGGATGTGCAGATGCATCATTGGCCCCCAGTGGTGTCAGCGTTGTTATGGTTACATCACAGGTCAGCGTCCCTATGATGTAATTGCCTCTCCCTGAAACAAATGATTCATCTTCATGTTCTGGTGGGAAAAGAGTCAAAGGAGAAACGTGGCCACACAGAGCAAGGTGTAAATATAACTATGGGAATGACTCTTTATTTATCTTTTTGTTGTGCGTAAGACAATTAGGCGGCATGTTTACTGGCAACTAGGCTGTGTGTAGCTACCAACACAATCCTTGTTAAATGCGTTTATGGATGCATTGTAAAAATAAGCTATAAAGTCAGAGTACAGAAGAGGCTGTATGAGCGAGGTATTCCCTGTACACCCACACATATTCCTGCCAAACTGGGGAGAAAATGTGCAAGAATGAGGAAGATATGAGTTGTTTTGTCTTAACGGTAGCATGACTTGGACTTTTATTAGGTCAAAAGCAGATGTACATTTAAAACTGTTCTGTTACATTTACTTGGACACATTTTATTGTTATGGCAACACATTTTTTGTTGATATCTATATCTGTTATATGCCTCACTGCTGAGATCAATAAATGATTTTCAAATATAAATATGGCAGTTTTTAGTAAAGTTTAGTAATTACGTTTTCATTAGTGGAAATATTTTCTATGATATAATATAATTTAATGTAGTATTTGTGATGATCATATAAACATACAGTTACCATTAGCTTCATTACTAATCCATCCATTAGAAATACAGAAAAAAAAAAAAAATTGGAAAAATATTGGCTAGATTTTTCAGGGTAATTTCTCAATACAGATCTATGGGGGGAAATTCTCTAATCTACCAGTGCTAACATTTGGTCCATTCTTACACATTTTGTCTATTTGAGTTTATTTTTTTCTTGACAACTGTACCTATCTAAAGTCAGCTTGTCACTATGTCACTAATGACTGAATTACATTTAGCACATTGATAACATCATCATATCTTTTACAAGGCCAAATGCATTTATTAGTATTACATTATACTTGTTATCATTAGGTCAGCACATAGTAAACTCAGTAAACCCGTTACTTAGCTACACCACTTAAGATGCCATTGTAGTTGTTGGGCATCCCCTTTGTGTTGCATCTCATAAAACACAAAGAAATCTTGGGATTTTGTTATATCTAAGAAACAAACAGCAATCTCCCACAAATCCCACCCAGCCATATCATGCATGAGTCACAGATTGAAGCCCTTTGTAGACTACTGAACATTCTCCTCCCCTCTCCTCAGGCAAGCATTAGGGTTCACCAACTTAAAAGCCTAAAGTAGTCTGAACTAGCTCATCAGCAACTATAATGACAAAGTTGATACCATTAGTGGCTTGTCTCCCTGTGTGATTTGATAGCTGTCTTGTAATCTGCCTATTAGAAGTCACTTTTATGAGTGGAGAGTGAATCAGGTGCAAATTTCCCAGGAGCAAAGGTGCGCACATTCCTGAGGCCGGTGGTATGGCGATATGGATTGGACCTAACCAGAGCAGAGTGCATATCCAGGGCAACCTTGCACATAAACAACTTGAACACACTTACGCTGAAGGTCTGAAAACCCTTGCGGCGCGTCTCACCTGAATTTTAAGTAGTGGATGGGGGCCAAGTACAGCAGCCACACTTTGAACTGATCCTATGGGCAGCTGCACTTTTATAGGCTTGATTACTGGCAGTCATTTACAGGCCCCCATCTCTCTCTAACATGCATAGCAACCTGAATGAAGTGCACTGTGGGACCCCTCCGGACTTACAGCTCTAAGCCAATGAGAGCTACGTTAGGATTTACAAGGCACAATGCCCAAATGCTTTTTCATAAGCCTCGACTGTATAGTGAAGTCCAGTTTTAGGGATCAAACAGTATTCTACGTGCACACTTAAAATTGTGGTAAGTGAAATTTAAAGCAAACTGCAGCTGGACAAGCCTTTTGCATTAAAGAGAAGCAATGCACTTGTTAAGGGACAGCTGACCCTTTATGTGTTCTCCAGAACTGTCAAGATGCGGTTGGTCTTTGTAAGCTATTTTTAATACCCTGCCCTCGTAGTCTGAGTCGAGTTCTTCTACACTTTATCATTATGGAATTGCTCTCACTGAACGTGATCGGGACAAGATGGAACAGTCTTTCAAATGCTTCAAGCTGTGTGAATCCTGAAGAGCTGATCAATCAAATAAAATGGATAAATATCTTTCCCATTGACAAATGCACAGTGCTTCCCTCTGCTTTTTATTCAAAAATGAATTAGATTATGGTCTATCTTTCTGTCTTTCTGTAAAAATCAGTAGTATCCCATGTCTGTCCACTGTGATTCACTGGTGCTCTTCACTTTTGGCTTCTTCCCAAACTGCAGTGCTGATTGGCCCAATCAGATTGACCAATTAGAGGTCAAACTCAACAGCAGGCCAAAGAGGGTCAAAACGGATTGATGTGAGTTTGTGAACTCACAAATATCACAAGAATTCATCTTTCTGTGCAAAGTGTTTGTGCATGTGGACCCTTAAGGGGTCTGTGTAATAAGGTAGTGTTCTGGTGCCAAGCCTGGATAAATTGTGAATCAAGGTCATTTGTAAAAAACAGAATGGGAGCCCCTAATGCAGCATCTCCATGGGAAATATAAACTGGATAAATGTACACTCAAATATGAGATGTCAGTGGCCAGAGGTTGTGTGTGATCATTAAAAGTCACTGAGTGTGTATGTGTGGAGATTGAACATGCAGGCAGCCTCATGTGCTCTCTCACTCCTACACTCACACCTGCACTCTTTCATCTACAGTACATTCTCCATTTCCACCAATGGAGCGACAGACTGACGAGAAGCAATCCAGGCACAAGTCTTTACACGCTGCTCCCTATTCCCCCTTGTCCTAACTCCCTTTCTTCCCCCTTCTAAAACACTGCCTCTTTATTCTCTATGAACTCAAGAAAAACATTCAATCTCTCACTGAAAAAAAGAAAAAATGGGGACTTCCAGGCACTGAGGAATAGCAGAGTAATTGCCGGTGCTCTGTTGTCTATCAAGAGCTTGACCTTTCTAACATGTGCGGTGTGCTTTGGGAGCTGTGGGAACCAACCTGTGTATGTATATTGGGGGATGCCGAGGGTCTCCCCCGAGCTCTGCGGTGGTCTGACCCAAAATACCCCCAACTTTTCCAGTCGAGCTCAAGGCAAGGAACTCCCACTGAGTCCCCGTGTTCTGTATGTTCTGAGGCTGCAGGGAACGGAGGACCGGCTTCACCCACAAATCAGCGTTTTGGCAGCAGGACATGAAAGTACAGGGAGTCGGACCATGTGGAAGGATGGGGGAAGACAGAGGAGCCCTGTTTCAGTGCAGTCCTATGGGGATGGAACAAACTCTAAAGGCCTACAGTATAAGCCTGAACATTATAGCCATGTTTTACATCGCTGCCTGTCGGAGCGTAAAATATTAATGTTGTCTTTCATTAAGCCTAGACTTTGAAGAAGAAGGAATGACAATTTTTTTTAAAGAAACTTGACAAATGCTAGAATCAAATGTTGTTGGGGAAAAACTGACAAAATACTATAGAAACTCATCTTACATTAAAAAGAGATGATGCAATGGACAACCTTTCCTTGTTCTATAAATTATACAACCATATTTAAATCTAATAATTTCTGAACATAAAACTGTCAAAAATTCGTACAAATATCATCTGCAGTGACGCTGGGATGATAATCATTTCATCACTATAAGCACTGTATATTCTCACCTTAAAGTCTAGCTTAAAAACAAGTCAACCATGAGGCTTCAGTGACAGACAAGCTCAAATCTCAACAGGGACACACAAAGCTGTCCTCAAAACGGCATTAGGGTTCTTTAAGCCTATAATTACACCAATTGGCATGTCATATGTGGCTTTCACTTATCCTTCCTTCTCCGCATCTTTCACTAGCCAGAAGTTGAGGAGCAGAAACTGGAGCAGTGGTGATGATGTGAGGCAGATTTTGGGGGAAGATTTTGAATTTATGTCTAGTGATGGGCATTTGGATTTCCCTGTGGTTTTAGTTTGTGTCATAGATATATGTGAATAAAAAAGAGATCTCTAATGAAACAGAAAACGCACACCACAATTCTTATAGAGGTGCAAATGCAAGGAGCAGCGAGATAAAAGTGTGTAGTGTGGTCCAAAGCAAGAAAAATATCTGACGAAGCCTTTTTTTCACCAAAACGTCATTAAAAAAAAAAAAAAAGAGATCTGCCAAAAAAAAGTTTAAGAGAAAAGGTTTGTGCGTGATCGATGAAATCCTCTGGTTGATTTGCATTCAGCACACTCAAAATTTGTGATCCTGTGTGACTGAATTCTAATTATTAGCAAAATTGAATTATAATGATTCCTATTTAGATCAAAAAGCAGAAAAAAAACTCACAACTACTGACCTTAACATTTCAGATTTCAACTTAATACAAAGTTGTGTGTGATTGGAGGTAGTCCTTTGGTGCAGATTGGCAGCCACTCTTCTGTCAGTCACATATTCCACCACTGAGTACGGGTAGTGAGTAATAAATAAAGTCTGTATATTGGAAAGCAACTTTGATCTATAACAGGCACTATTACTTTGGTCAGGCCTTGAAAGAATAATTTACTTACAGCTCCACCATGACCTTGCCCTGGGTTCATATGAAGTGGTATGCTGCAACACACTTGAGGCCTTGAATGGTACTTTGAGATTTTCCCCAGCACTGCTCCATTTCCATAGCAACCGCACCTAACCGAGCTATAAAGGCATTTTACCTCCAGGAGAGAAGCCCTACCCACTTTATAGGCCCTGGTGCGATGCTGTTTCGCACGCATGGTGGTAACGATTAACAGTGGTTAGGAGCCCCCTGCCATAGAGAGAGCTCAGCTTGATCTCAGTACTGTATAGTGGCTTAATTGCTTTTAAAATGATAATTGCAACCACTTTTGATGTTGCTGTTAATTCTTTGAGTCATGAAAAAGTAAACTTGGTTGCTGTGAATGATGATGGAAATGAAGTATCAAAAATATGACTCTATTTACATTTTTTAATCTATGGATTGACGATGGCAGATGGTTGTAGGTTTCATTCCTGTTCTCTAAGCTGTAGACACGCTCTGTGCAGGGCTGTCACTTGTACCCTTTGCTAATTTCTTCAGGAGGGCCCTTAGTTTAAAAAAAAAAAAGAGATTGCATATCCCTTACATTACCCACAACATTGTCACAAACTATTTTAGAAGCAACTCCAGTACTGTATTTTGTAAAATACTGTGAGAAATAGACACAGTACTTGATCTATTGTAAGTGAATGTCATTCTTTGATCATTGGTTATCATTTTTTCAGAACAAGCAGGAGGACACAAAGTACAGTTATTAAATGCGTATTTTTTTTGTAATTTGTCATTTTTTGAGGGATGGATACCTAGCCAGGCTGGCCCCACCTAGTGCCTCCGCTCAATTTCATTTCTCTCCAGCAACTAGATCAGGACCCCAAATACACTAGGCAGTTTACGAGACCCCGGAAGTGCAAGTTCGGGCACCAGCCAATTAGCGAAGAGCCATACATTCTGTGTTGGCAACAGTTCCCGAGATCGAGGATTTAAAGCCGGAACAAAGAGAATGTTTGATGAAAATTATGATTTGGGATTTGGGAAAAGTTTAGTATACCAGTTAGCCCAGTTTGCAGCACATTACATACGTCACAACCAAATAGCAGCGATTGGTTAAATAAAAAAAGAACCCACCAACCATCGCGCAAACAAATTCTAATGCTACAAAGTCAGACCGTGAAACCGGCTGTTGAATCAGGCTATTGGATAACCAGCACATTAACAACAAAACAGACATAATAAATTATAAAACTAACATACAGTACAGAGTTTCTCAATGCAGTGTTTGCATGTCTGTATTTACATTTAGGGCTGTCAAATCAAACTGCATTTACATATTTTCTGTTTGTTTGTTTTTGGCAACCCAAAACGCACTTATACATACAGTATATTATCCAAACATATACATACACATACATTTTGACATTGTCCAACAATATATTATTCTATTTTAGGGTGTTTTGTCCAAAAAGGGTTTTGTCACAGTCCATGGGCCGACAGTGTGTACTAAAACACTTCTGAACTCTCTCCTGAAACACAAAAGTGACCACAGATATGACAAGTGCTCTGCGAGGATGCTGTGGGGCACTAGCTTGTTCAACACAACACACTCTACTGTAAGAGGGACAAAGTGGCCACTAATTGCATACATAGAGGTTAGCTGCAGGATCTAAGACTCCAATTAGATTTGGTCTTTTGAGACTTTAAGGGCAAACCATACTATCATTATGGTGTGCAGACCAGAACTATAATAGCACCTTCCTCCACCTCCTCTTCATGCTTCCCTCAAGTGTAAAAACCTGAAGCATCCCTACATCACAACAAACTGATTATCAACAGGAAGTGGCTCCATTATGAGCTTAGGGATGGACGAGAGTGCTCTTGCGTTACAGCTCTCAGTCAAATCCATGCATTCCTATAGGGTTTAGGGAGAGCCTGCACCCCTTTGGACTGCCCTCCCCAGCCCTCCTTACATGCCCCCCGGCGCTGCCTGGGGTACAGCTACGCCCCTCTCAAGGGCTCTTCAGAGGACCTGAGTGGACATCCAGGATACACACTTGACAGCTCGGCCCTTGTGACTTTGAACACCTGCGTTGAGAGAGCAGGGGGTGAAGTCCTGAGACGCCATGGTAGACTTGAAGGTAGAAGATATGCGCTCTTTTTTTTTCTTTTTTCTTTTGGATTGCTGCCAAACATCCAGAATATATGGTGATGTGTCAAGTCCATATTTTTCAAGCTGACAACCTGTCATTGAGTTGAGAGGTGATTTGAGCTGAAGGAATAATCTTTATGAGCTTGAGGGAAACCAACCATCAAACTGGCTAAAAGCAAAAACAGATATTAACATTATCGCAATGAGCTTCTGGGACCATTTATAAACAGGCGGACAGTGGGGAGTCAGCGTTCCTTTCTCTTCCTAATGTGATTGGTACAGAATTTGAGCACTTTTATGATCCACACTCACAATGCTAACGACTCCTTGGAGAGTAAGAAGCAACAAAAACAAGAAACAATTCAGACAAGTGGTGCACTCTCCACCCAAGGGAGCAAAAGCAGGACCCAAAAGAGAAGATGGATAGTCCCTGGAAAGGATGGCCATGGGTGGAGCAGGACCATACTCGCTTTCTTTTCTCTAACAAAGTACAGTGTTGCAGCAAAGTATAAAAAATCTATCTTTTCTGATGGAGGATACAACACTTGCCTGTTTTCATGAAGATGCTCTAAAATGCTTGGTCTGATATGTTCCAGTGTATGGCATTCATCTTCACAAAGACAAGCAAGGTGGTGCTTTCAGGCCACGTTACAGGTCAGATCTGTGGAGCGGGAAGTCCACTCAAAATAAGAATGCATGTTTTTTGAGGTATATTTTTCAAGGAAGAGAGCTGTTCCTTGGGAGAGGTTTTAATTATGTTCCAGAGTGTATTATATTTTTTCTTAAACTTTGTGCATTGATACATTTTGCACAGCTCCGCATTTTGTTTGTTTATTTTTGTGTCGGTTTGGACTTCAGTTACAGAAGTCTCCGTGCTTTGGGAACAGCTTTGAAAAAGGAGCCAAATGTTCAGTGAGGGAGGCCTAGTGGCAGTGTGAGTGCATGTATACATGTGAATTATTTACTTGTTGTCCAGCAGGAAATGAGGAACGATAACAAGCTTGGGAAAGAAAAGTAGAAAAAGCAAACAGATGCTATCGCCTCCCCGCGTTCATATTGGCGTTCTGTCTTTCTTTTCTTTGAGACAGACATTTTCTCTTGGGATTTTGTAATACAAGAAATGTCATCCAATAAACACATAATATACGCTGCAAAAAAAAAAAAAAGTTTTAGTATGATTCTTAAATTGTGGGTCAAATGGAGCTGACACCATTGTATTGTGTTTGAAAGCACAACAATATCACAGAAAATGATGAGATACTATTCATTTCATTCATGGATTTTTGTCTTGGGAAGTAGGTTTTACTTGGCATGCAACAATGTGTAAATCTCACAGTGTAAAATTGATTGTGATACTGTGAGGAGGCCAACAGTAATGTAGAACATGTACTTTCCCATGACAAGCCTTATATTTCAAAGGATTCAGATTGGGAGTTTATTTATATTTTTAAAGGGTTGTGTTTTAAATGAAATCAGTATTCAGTCATTTCTAATCTTCAATGATCGACTTGGGTCTTTTTAATGGAGAGGTCTGCCACCACTCCTCTGTCAGTAAAAGCATGTGGTTTGGAGCAGAGTTTAGTGTTTGAAGGAAGCATATTGATCATTCTTTCTGTTAAATTGCAATTAAAAGTGTGTATTGTTATGTTCAGGAAATTTATTTTGGAACCCATATTTATTTGTTTTAGTAAGAAGAATAAAATCATGATCCATCAGTGTGAGGAGATTCATTTTTTGTTGCCTATATTCCTATACTGAAATATAACCCTGATTATAGTTTCTATGTTTTCCTGTACCTATATGTATCTTAGAATTTGCAGTGTTATCTCACACATGGGCTACAGGCATTTAGTTTGGGCATCATAAAAGATTGAGCTGGACCTTGTGACCCACATTTTGCCTTTTTCTTTTCTTCCCACTCCTAACCTCACAATCCCATCAGCCTAACCACTGCTTAGTCACCTGTGACCAGGCCTGGGCATGCCCTTTGACCCCAGGAGGTCATGATAAGAGTGCACCATCGCAGTGTTACCAACAGGGCCAGGCCAAGCTGTGATGCCCCTCCCTGGAATAAGTACCTTAAACCCAATGGACCGTTCACACCAAATATATCCAGGACCAGGAAATACAAAAAATTTAGGCATTTTACAAGGCTGTATTTCCGAAACAAAAATTAGCCTGAATGGTAGTTAAGGGAATACAGATATAGAAAGTTTTTTGGAGGTCATACATTTTTGCTGAAGAAGGGAATAAAAAATATTCTCATGAGATCACCACTGCTTGTGTCTAACTGCAAATCAATCCCAGACTTGTCTTGTAAAATGCTCTAAATGATTATCCACCAAGTGGAATTTGGTGGAATGCACAAGTTGCCAAAACAGAAATTTCCCATCATGAAAAAATCTTCCCACATTGGAATCTTGTTTATGGTAAAATTTCCGTATATCAGGCAATTTCCCTACAAATGTTAGTACTTTTGCAATGGATTCTGAGGAAGTTGCTCATTGTCACTCTTGTTTTCAGGACATTTTTCTAACATTACCATTATTGGTTAAGTCATACATCTCACAGTCTCTTGGGAATGGTTCTACTCAGTAATGCTGAGGTCGGATTTTCCATAAAAAGCACATTGACATAACTGTCCTAGGTTATTGAGACTTGGTTCATCATTCACCTTCACTTGTATCTTCTGGTTTAAATGTAATTTCTCCACACTAAAATATTCTTGGTTAAATTAATAGAAAAAGTGGCAATGCATTTTGACAGTTTCAAGATTGGGCCACATAGGACTTACTATAAAATATCTTCTGTTCAATTCAAGTTTGGGCCTGGGTGGTGCCCTGTGTATAAATAGTTATGACTTCCATTTTGAGTGCCACATGAACATTGAACTATGAGCACTAAAAAAGGGTTGAAATGGAAAAGTGTGTGAGCTCATTTGAAAATTGTGTGAAACTATGTGTTTGGTTGAGATTGCTTATCCTCATATTGGCCCTGTGCCACTTCTGTTAATGCTTTACCTTAGCGCCCATTAGCACTATTGCCAAGTTATGTCCCAAAGGAGCCCACCCAGGCAGGCTCTTCAACTGCCACAACACTTCAGTCACTTCAATTAAAACTAAGAAAAATACAAATGATTTTCCATTCTTTCCTTAGATTTGTATTTAAAGTGTACGTGCATATTGGTAAGTGCGGAGGGGGTACCAGTGGGCTCACTATCTGTGCTGGGGCCACATTCTTCACTTGATTTAGTGGGCATTAAGATTAGGAGGAATGTGTCAAAGCTGGTCAGGGTATTTAGTTTGCTATGTTGTTGTAAAATGGCCGGGGAGGAGCGCTGAGGTTTTCTGACAGTGCACTCTGAAGGATGACTGACACTTGGCTTAATGTGAAAAGAGATGGAGAGCAGAGGTGGAGTGATAAAGGGCAGCCAGGGCAGAGGGAGGGCACAGGAGAGATGGGCAGAAAGTGTGAGAAAAATGATGGCTACATCATCAAAGCAGCTCTATTTGTTGATTGTTTTTTTTAATGAAAATGTGTGTTTTCAGTGTTGACGCTAACAATCTATTCCAGTATGAAGGGCCCGTATTACGCTATTTTCTGATCTCTGTTATGTTGTTTCCTCATCACAAACATAACTGGAATTTTGTTTCATTCACACATGTTTAACACAAACTCTGCACATTTAGGCTCAGTTCTTTCCTCAAAGAGAAAACACTTTGTTTCACCTTGTGTCACATACATCTTGATTAGAATTATTTGGATGATTTGGATTAAATCTACTCTACTGAAGTAAAGGAAAAGGGTAGCTGTTTACTTAAATATTATATAGTGCACCTTTAACTTTTGAAGTACTGTATTATGTCTGTTGACTAATCATGCTAACGCGTATGAATAGCCAAATTGGAAAAACCAACCTCATGTACTTGAATATGACACAGACTCCAGCATGGTATCGGTGAACAGACTGCATCTTTGTAAGAAAATAAAAAATAGACTTATAGACTTAGACTTTTTTTTGTACATTTATAAAAGTGCAAGACTATTATTTCACAAGCCTATCTTTATTTGCTCAAGATGATTTTTATAGTTGAAAGACACACAGACAAGATACAGAAAGAGGTCACTTGTGGAGCCTCAGACGTGATACAGCAAATCAAAGAAAAGCAACACAGGTAAATACAGTACATTATATCTATTTCAACTCCTTACTTTAAATGTGAAGAATATTCTTTTAAGTCTTAAAAATGATAGATCAAGATGTTGACCCAATGCTACAAAGTGGAGTAAAAAGGTCCTTCTAGGCAGAAATAAAATCAGCATTAAAAAGCATTTGAGTTTTGGAGAGTCCTGAGACATTGGAGGTGTATACATTAAAATAAATAAAAAAAAGTACTGTTAGATAAAAGTACTGTGTGTGCGTGCACTGGGCTGGTAAAAGTTACTCCATAGGGCAAATTGACAATTAGAAAGTTTCAAAAAGCTTTTGCCACAACAAAACATTGCCACTTCAAACATACATGTGCCTCTACGCGGCAATAGAAGCGTAAATAATAAAAGCCGATAATGTATCTAAATATATTGGTAGAAGAATGTGCAGTGACCTACAAATGGCACCACCACACAGAAGTGGAAAAGGCAAAAGCTGTACGTAAACACAACTTGCTTATGTCCTGAATCCATCCTTAGACCATCAAAGTGCAATCTCCATTTAGACAGATAGAAGCATGCATCATGTACAGTCAACACGCTGTATGCATGACACATTTACATGAGATACATGACGTCTCACCCCTCAGGTTTTTACATCCTCTTTCTGACATAAAGCTATGTGACAGCACAGGTCAAGTCAAAGTGCACAAGATCAAACAAAATAGAAAAAAAGGCAGGAAATGAGCACTCTTCTTTGTAAACCCGCTCTGGTCGAACTGACGTGATGCTGATGTGGGCACCCTGCAGGTGGTGGTGGGACAGAGGCGTCACACGGTGAGGGAGATGAAGCTGTTGTATCTCTGGATGTTCCTCTTGAGGATCTCCGAGCAGGGCCCCAGCACACGCTCGAACCTTGGCCGGTCCAGCTTCACACACTTGAGCGGGCCCCGGGCCACTACAGTAGCAGCTCTGGGGCGGTTCAACAGCAGCGCAATCTCACCTGATGAAGACAAGACAACCAGGTAGGACAGGTGTTCATATGTTTGAGAAAAGACTACCTCAGCATACATGGATGTCATCAAAAAAATGCATCAAAGGATTAAACTGTAGGAGCACATTCAACCATAGTCAGTTTTATTTGCCTTTTACAGACGACAGTCTATTTCTTCATATGACATATAATTGACACATTGTTTACTTCATGCTTCACACCAGTGACTCTGCCTTATACTTACAACTACATGGGTAATGCACCTTGCATTACTGAAGGATGAGTGAAATGCAAACAACAAACAAACAATCTTGAATAATGACAGGACATCTGGTGCACAGACTGGGCCTAGGCCTTCTAATTGAAAATCACTGAACTAGAGCCACGTTACCTCTAACTGAGCAGCTGAATATGTGTGTAGTACCCAGTAAGTAAAAATGCAAAATGTGTACATTATACGCACCAAAATAGTCTGATGGCCCCAGGCGTCCAACCTCCACATACTCCTCGTTGTCTGACCTGCGCTGCAGAACTGAAGCTATTCCCTGGAAACAAAGGAGAGACAGAGGGGAAGAGTTAATGAGGAGATGAGTGTGGGGTGGGAGGGGTCAAAGAGGGGTATTCCAAAAGGCTCTGAAAATCATCAGGAGGATTAAGGCCAAGGCAAAATTCCTCTGCTTCATAAGAACGCAGGTGCACAGGATTTAGCTGCTTTCCATCCAACAAACACCTGTTTTGTGACATCAGAAACACAGAAACACACAGTCAAATATTCCAGTGTGGTGTGGGAACTAAAACTGAATCTTTGGCTTCAACAAACATAATGTAATTGAACTGGAGTGGGATTTCGGAAATACAAAGTGTACTTGTATAACTCTGCCAGAATTTACAAGATCTCAAAATAATGACCCAGATTAACCCCTCAATACTAATAAAATATGTACAGAAGTCAAGCTGATTGTGAATTTGGCTTACAGTGTACAATAGAACCCTCTCAGTCCAAAACCCAAGGCCACCAACACATGAATCTTTTCACAGCAGATAATTTTGTAATCAGTATGCAATAAATAATTTGTAATATACTATGTAATAGGAGCAGGTAAACAAGGTAAAAGGCAAAACGAAGAGCTTGATTGAAATGTCACTAAACATACTTGACTTTTTGCCTTCCCTCCTTCTCACTGTTGTTAATCCTTCTTTGGCTCCATTTTCCGTGTGCTGACCAAACCAATAATACAATGTGGACATAATCAGTCTTAATGAGCACAAAACACAGCCTTGTACAGTGAAATTTACTTTGATGATGGCAAATATGGATTCAAGTAAAGTTCAAGTCATTTTTTTAGGTTAAAAAGATCTTTCTTTTCTAATCTAAAATGAGAGTAAACCTGGGAATTTTTAAAATGTTGAATATATGAGCATGAAATATGTTGTTTAAGAAATGTAACAGCTGATGCAGAAATAACTCTTAAACGGATATTGGAGGAGCTCCAACTTGTTTGCTCAGAAGTATTTTGAAATACTTGTAACTTGGCATGGTAGAGTCATTGTTTGCATGGAAATAGTCAATTTAGTCAATTTCAATTTTGCCAACATTCCAGGCAAAGCAATAACATCTCTATGGAAACGGGACAGGCCTGACACCAGAAAAGTTACATAGTGCACTTTTAAGTGACTAGTGATATAGAGACTCTTGAATAGAGGAGATAGGAGTGGGCAGTGCAGTAGATCTCCTGGGTGTACAACTTTCCATTCAAGTCCAAACAAAGAGGTTGAGACAGTGCAGCTCTGTCAGGTACAGTACAGAGGCCTCATCCGGTGTGGTCCAGATAACCATCAGACTGTGCCATCCCACAGGCAGCACTCACACATCTCCTACATAAACACTGGGGATCCTCCTCTCTACACAGAGCAATCTAGACCAGAATTATCCCTCTGCAAGAATAGGAGATAAGTATGAATGAAAAACATTACAAGACAAGATAACTAAAATTAGGCGTGTATAACTAATCCACATATAAGGCATCATTTTTAAAATGTATTTATTTTAGAAGTACAATATTGTGCAAATCCAAGTAGCACAATGAGACTGGAATGAACTGAGTCCTCACCTGGGGGATAGCACTTTTGCCTCACTGCAATAATGTCCCAGGTTCAGTTCTGTGACCGAGTATGGTCTTTCTTTGTGGAGCCACTTCACTTCTTGGAAACCGTCGCAGCATTAGAATTTGTTTGATCGACGGTAGGCGGGTACTTTTTTATTTAACCAATCACTGCTATTTGGTCATGAAGTATGTAATGTGCCACTAACAGGGCTAACTAGTATATTAAGCTTTTCCCAGATCCCGTGGGAAGAAGGGCAATAACTTCTTTCCCCTTGATAAGATTCACCAAACAGAAATTCTCTTTGTTCCGGCTTTAAATCATTGATCTCGGGAATCGTTGCCAGCAGAGAATGTATGGCTCTTCGCTGACTGGCTGGTGCCTGAACTCACACTACTGGGGTTCTTGCAAACTGTCTAGTGTATTCCAATTCCTGACCTTGTTGCTGGAGAGAAATTAAATTGAGTGGAGGCACTAGGTGGCGCCAGCCTGGCTACATGTTTCCATCATGTATGAGAAAATGAGCCCAGTCAACTCCAAATGTGCACTACAGAAGACTAATCCTCCAGCTAGACACTTCTGACCAACAGCAATATCCTTGTTAAATATCAAGACATGGGTCCCTGGGTGCTGCGCTTATATGAACTATTGCTCTTGACAAGTTGTCCAGAGGCGCTGGTTAAAGGACAGGCCAAATGTGTGTGAATGAGGATACAGAATTGTTATGATGTTACAGTCATTATAAAGTCATTCTCTTTGTATATTTGATTTTATGAACTATAACATCAACCTGCCCAGGGACAACAGGTGGAAATAGCTCTAGCGCTACAACCTGGTACAATGCATCTCTCCTGTTAAGGTTAACATATATTATGCACTGTCCCTGTATCAAAAATCTTTTAGTTTAGTCTCATAAATAAACTAAAGTAAACTAAATGCAGAGGAGAATTTGCCAGTGGGACAAACTGATTTAGAAAGGAAAAAAAAACACTGAATCAACAACAGATAACCAGAAGCAGAGAGACAGAGAGGGAGTGAGAGAAAGAGAACGAGAGAGAAATAAAGCTAAAGAAAGAGAGCTAGAGCTAGAGACAGAAACACGGAGAGAGAAAGAAAGAAAGAAAAAGAGAGCGAGTATAGAGAGAGTGAGAAAAAGAGAGCAAAGACAGAAAGAGAGAGAAATAAGAGTGAGGGCCAGAGAAAGAGAGCCAGAAAGAAAGAAAGTCAGGGAAACATAAAGCGAGAGATAGAGAGAGTGAGAGATATGGAGAGAGAGGGGAAGAGAAGAAGACAGAAAGAGAGAGAGAAAGAGAGAGGCAGAGTAAGGTGATATCTGTTCACAAGGCCACCCAGCACCGGCAGTGTCTGCACCTTGTCACTCACGCACACAAAGACTGTGCTTATAGAAAACACTAAAGACAACAGGCACTTTCTCATCTCTCACTACACTCTACAGATTTGGGGATTCTCCGGAGACAACAGAGCGACAGCATGAAAATGTGTTAATCCATACTATAATTTATGACCAGCCTCTAATAGAGTGACTGTAAAATTCAGCTAAATCTGTAAAATCTTAAAGCTACATTAACTAAATTACAAATGCCAAAAAGAAACCATAAAAAACACTAAAGAGATTTCAAATTTGCATGTCCCAAATGACCTTTTAGTTTAGTGACCTTGGGGTTCAAAGGTCAAATGTGAAAAAAGATATATTGATGTTTTAATTATCTCCTTCCTGTTTCTTTTGGGCTTTTTCCTGCAAAGATCACCACAACAAACACGTAGCTTGGATGTAGCATGATACAATAAAATAATCTGTGGGAAACTTTAATACTGAAAAATACACACTCCTTTTCTTTTCATCCTTTTCAGAATATACAATTTTAGTGGTGAGTGCTGAGTGCATAAGAGCATAATCGAACATGAATAAAATGTAAACATGTCACTTTTCATTAGGGCCACTGGTGTCAAAGTATCTTCTTAGTAGTAGCAGTAGTAGAAATAGAGGTAGAAGTAGTAGTAGTAGTTGCTATTTTTACAACAGTTGCTATTACTTCATCCACAACTATTTAATTGTAATTTCAAAAAACAAAATCCTAAATAAACTGAAATGCTCCAAGTTCTATTTCTGCCATTACTAAACCTAAACAAAATCTCTGCTATTTATTGCTACAGCTACAACATCTGAAATACCACAACATACCTGGGAACAAAAAAATACATTCTTGAACAATTAAAGGTGGAGTGTGTAACTTTTTGGTTGGATATGCCATTTTCTCTGCCTGAAACGTTCAACAGTATGACATTAAACAGCTCTACCTTACATTTATTCAAATACAGGTGGTTTTATAGCTCAGAAAAAAAAAAAAAAAAAAAAACAAAAAAACATTCTGACAGCGAGCGGGGTTGCCTCTCCACAGATCTGACTTGCAACTTGATATGGTTTGGAAAAAAGCATTGACAGACCCTCCACAATGCAATACGTTTTAAGTTTGCAATACGTTTACTCAATACTATATTTAAAAAGTAAGTAATTATCAAATTATCAAACAATGTGCAGTATTCAGTATCTAAGAATATTTTAAATTCTTTACAAATGCTCATCTAGATTTTTTTTACCACCACGAAAACAGCAATGGCACTGTTCACTAATCTTATTGCATACATCTTAATTGCAGTTTTTGACATGGAGAAGATTACGAGGCTCGGATGTGGTGGTAAAACTCCCCAAATCTCCTCCTCTCTCCCATCATGCTTTGCTGCTGGCCTGTGACTCATCCCCGCTCAGCCTCGGCCTCCCGGGGGGCTGGCTCTCTCGACCCCATGTGAAAGTGGCCGACACACATTCCACCATCTTCCCGGGCGCTCTGGGAAAGTCGGGCCCTGCTGCCGCCCTGACACCGACACAGACTGGAGCTCAGGGGGAGTTTGGGCTGGAAAATCACATGGTTCAGCAGAAATAGTTTAGATGTCCTTAAGATGTGGTATGCTTGATTGAAAAAAATGAATAGTGTAATGGTTCTCAAACCTTTCACACCAAGTACCATCTAAGCAAATAAAGATATAAAATATAGTCTCTAGAGTATAACATATCATAGCTAGTATGTAACAGAAATTAAAGCAAGCCTAAACTCTAAAACAGGACTATACCATTTCACAGAAGTTCGAAAAAGGACTGGGGTGAGAAAAAGTAGATAAAATTCACTCTAAATTAAGTCACCACCACTAGGGGTACATGCACTATAGAGAACCACTAGTGCATATAAATGATGGTCCGATAGGAGTCTTTTCACGCATGAGATCTACATATGGCATAAACCTACCTATCTGATGATTTGACTTCAGAAAGTTCAGCATTGTTTATTTTGTTGCAATAGTCGTTTGTCACAACACTGATATGTTTTCTGTCTGTACGCATCATATATGCAGCTTTAAGGGGCACTTTGCAACATTTCTGGTGGAGGGACCAAATTAACAATAAATCATCTGTAACTGAATAAATGAAAGATAGATAGTAGATAAGTGCACCTTTAAAGTCAATTTAAGTAAACCAATTTCTTATCTATTATCTCTTATCTGTTAAAAAAAAAAAAGAGAGAGAGAGCTATTTCAGTCTGGTATCGATAGATCTGTCACCATAATTACAATATTGAATTATCGTTCAATAAATGAAAGCTGGAACTATATTTTTGGGGTCAGTATTTTTTGTGGGTACATTTTCTTTGCACTACTGGGAAATGTGTGGTTATTTTTGAGTATACAATAAGATTTAGGTGGTAAAAAGTTGAATTAATAACTTCTATGACTCATTACAGATGCAAACTAACTGCTTAAGTGTTTCATTCTGCTGTTTATTTATTGCAGCTCCATTCTTTAACAATATTGTAGATTTAGAATAGTTTTTGTATTTAAAATATGCTCCTAGATTATTGTGTCAGTGACATAAATGAGTTTCAATGTTATCATTTATCGTCTACTTGAGAAATATATCATGCTTCAAAATCTGTTATTGTCTAGGCCTAGGTATCGGCTCATATGGAGCGTCAGTGGATATTTAAGGGCAGAGCATGAAACGCTGGATTGGTGCATCATTGTATTAAATTCCAATGATGATGACTCATGCATTACTGCTATAACTGCTCTATTTGAGCTCTAAATCCTGTGGGGTTTATTTTCTGCACAGACAAACTGGCTTTCAAGGGATTTCTGCTGCCACCAGGGAGGTTGACTGAAGCTTCAAATTTAGCCCTGCTGGTCAATGTGAGATATTTTCAGTGTAGTCTATAAATATTTGAGGAATGTTTAAGTATGTCAGCACATTCAGTTAAGATATTCTGTGGTTTGGGAAATCCTTAGCTGCTGCAAAGACCTTTTGACAGTATTAGATTGGCCATAAATACAGACAATGGGAAAACCAGAAGCTGACCTTGAAGTCTGGGAAAAAGGAACAAAACAAAAGTTGACTTGACCTTCAGCTTAACTTGACATTGAAAGATGTGCCAGTGTGGGAATAATCAAAAGTGTGTAGGGACGGTAGACAGGGGGGGGGCTTTAAGAGGAGGGGGCAAATGAAGTCGTCAAGAGGAACGGGACAGAGAAGCATGTCTGAGGATGTAGACAGGGAAGTCATTAAACTGGAAGAAATTATTATGTTACACAGACTATAGAGTATTATTTATGGTAGTTCCTTGCTAATACACTGTATTCAAAGCTTCTTGTGTGTATATGTTTAAAGCTGGTTCAAACACAGCAGTTGTCTTTTAGCAGGTTATTTTAATACATGTAGTAAGTTTCACAAAATATCTGGCCTTAATGCAAAAAAAATTGTGTTGTAGGGTAAACTGTACTGGCCCGAGAGTTGAAGAGAAGAGATGGGGTTCTAACGCAGGAGAAGATTATTTACCACGAGTACAGGCCCCAGCACCCTGAGACATGAACCCTCAAGGCATGATAGTGTTGTCCATTCCAGTCTAGTGTTTTCCAGTCTGACTATGCTTCTGTTGTGGGGAGAATTATACCTTTGAAGACATAGGTTAAGGTAACAGGGAATGAGCTGGTAGTGACAGCTCTCAGTACAGCACAGAGATTGAATTTCTCTAACAATGAGCACAAATGAATTGGGACAAGCCAAGTAATCACAACTAAACCAGAAGTTATTAAGGACTAAACCACCTTTAAACAAGGACTAAATCAGTTTTAAATCTTGGTTTAGATCAGGCCAATATTATCAGTACTTTTTATGACAAGCTTTTTTTTTTTTAAACTTTACCTTGATAATGCCAACATCAAATATTTAGTGTATCCTACTGAAGATCTAACTCTGGTGGCTTTCTAACGTGTTATAAATGGATATGCTCTGCTTCGTCTGTGTTTTGACATGTGGCCCCTGATGAAAAAAGTTTGGAAACCCATGGTTTAAATCCAACTAGAAGAAAAATAACCTCATTCAGAACTAATTCTGAATTAAAACAAGGCTACAAAATGCAAGACACAGACAACCATAACTTTACATAAAGAAAAAATGTAAATCTAACTATATTTTCTATTAAAACATTTGAGACTATGGTCCATACATCCCCTTACTTCAGTTATAATAAAGAAGTCATCTCCAGGCTCTCCTTGAACCACAATCTTCTCTCCGTCCTCAAACTGAACTGGCTCCAGTGCATCTGCTACAGTCAGGCGTTCCCACTTATCCAGAGACTCTGCAAATCAAACACAAAGAGTTTTAAACTTTTTTTTAAATATTCCAACTCTTTATCTCTTTATATTTTTCAATTGATTGGAGCAGAAAATGTTCAAATCACTACAGTGTATTTGATGGATGGTGAGTCCAGTAAGATGCTGGTGGTATGGTAATTTCCACCTTAGTGTAATCCAGTCATTCATCAGGGCCTGCAATCTCAGACAAGTCCATCATGAACCCCCCAAAAATAAGCTCTAAATTTGAAAGCCCACACACAATCGGTTCTGACTTTTGGTGAAAGCTGAGTCTTATTTTTTTAGGAAAATACATACAGTATCAAGTTATGACTAACATTCATTTAAATAAAACAGTAACACACAAAAAAGATTTTTTTTAGGTGCAAATGCAAAAGAAAGTGAATTTTCTGATCTAACAATAATTCAAAAATTGCAACCATACCAGCAAAACAGTCCTGAAGTAACATTAAATAAAGTTTAAAAAGGTAGTCTGTGTTTTCAATCTGTCTTTAGTCAGATTTTACAGTGTGGTATGGTTATATGTGATTACAAGAACTGATTTCCAATGATGCATACTTTAGCTGCGCTTGCGGAGACAGCTGTCTTTCCAGCCGGCCGACCACATGTACAGTGACGTGGTTTAAGTCCCAGATATTTCTAGAAGCTGTTGGTATTTGCGCTGAGACCAAAAACACAGACAGCCACACATCTTCACTGTGCATAAAGTTCCAACCCGCAGAAACTTTTGAACATCTGAAGTATTGGTATTTTATTTATAGTTAGAGGGATTTATATTGAAGATAGCCACACAGAAGTCCTCATAAGCTCTCTGTCTCCTCGTACCCCTGAGCTTTGTCTAGTCCGCAATTCGATGTTTTGATTTGACTGAGACGCAAGCCTCTCTAAAATCTCTTGTATTGTCTCCGGAAGTGCTCAGTAACCGATCTGAGAGTGTGTCTTTATGTGTTTTAGGATTAAATAAAGTGAAGCGTGGTGGTGCAGAGGTGTCTAGTGTCCTGTCCCAGTGGGGCCGGAGTGTCTGCCAGACCCCCCCAATAGATGTTCTCTGTCTCGCTAAAGGCTGGCTCCCATTGAGGTGATCCTGAACGGAGAGCCAGGTAACATGAGATGTGCTAATGTGCTGAGTGGAAATTTTTTTAAAGGTTTGGGGGAAAAATAAAATAATCAGTTTCCTATTGTATTTCTCTTCAGTTATTTCAATCAATTGATGAGAGGAGTATTTATTTACTGAAAAAAAAATATATATATACATATTATTTGACAATGTTTCTACAAGGAGAACACTGACGAGCAGAAAAAATCAGTTGGATGTCTTCTATGGTATAACACCCTTTTAAACAAACTTTTCGAGTCATTTTTAAATCTGTGACAGCTCTTGGCAGATGGTATTCTAATAACGAATCTCAAATTTTTATTTCAAAACCTCCTGTGTTAAGAGAAGTGTGTTTTTAGACTATGAATGAATATAACTATGACTATACCTGCAATTTCTGACAGTGGATAAAGCTTATAATTAGCTTTCATTCAATAGATACAACTTTATTAAAAATAAGTAGTTCAAACGTCCTTTATGCCCTTTCGGATCTCAACCCTTAAGCATGTTGTTTCCCCTCCTTCACAACACCAACATCAAGGCCTGTACCCTATTTCATGGTTATCTCAAAAATCAAAGACAAACAAAATGCAACACCCCACCCGAAACCTTCTTCCCTGAGAACGAAGGAGAGTGACAGAAAGAAAAATGAGTCGGAGTGCTGCTAAGAGGAGTTCTCAATGCAGGCCTCGACAAGGTTTTCAGAAAAGAGGGAAGGAGAATAAAAAGAGACCGGGCCCTGCTAAGACCTCAATTGAGTGTATGTGTTTACTCAGCCAGCTAATAACTCTGTACAGGGGGCACGGCCTGATTCTATGCACCACACACAAACCATCAAGTGGAAGGGGACGGCGTGTCAGCTCTAATTGCAACTGGTTTGAAAGTTGCATTCACCACCAGGGCTAACAAAGTGAATAGCTTGTATAGGTTTGCCATTATCCAAATTCCAGGAGAGAAAGATTAACTTAGCCCCCTTATGTTTGAGTTGGAGTGACAGTGCAGAGTGTGACCAGTTGGGTATGAAGCGTTTTTGAGCAGATTAGGACTCGACCAGACCGTTGACCTGGTGAAACAACGTGGGCCACTGTTTATGTGGGCTAATCTACAGTATATGCGGCGATTTGTCTGCACTCTAAACTCCTTGACCCGCTGGTTAGCATACACGTGCAAAGCTGCTCATGCTACAGCTAATTTGTGAATAATGTATGAAGGCTTACCCAAGATGGAGACCTTGCTGAGGAACTCTTCGTACATCTTTCTCTTTCGGAGTGTGCTTCCCTGAAAGACACAATGGTACAAAACAATGGATGTTATAACAAGGCTGTCAAAAAGTTCAGTTTTACTGAATTGTCACTGCCTTCAACAAATGTGCTCTATTATTAAATTAATAGGGTTTTAACAATATCCCAGTCTCATCACGGTATGAACCTCATGGTACGATATTTATTGCAATATCGTGGGAAAGCGATTAGGGATGTAACAATATGCAAATCTCTCAGTACAATGTTTTCATGATATACATCTCATGGTACAATATTTATTGCGGTATTGTGTGGAAGCTAACAAAATTGTGAATATGCAGCTTTTTTCTCTTAAAATTCCTTAACAAGGCTTAATCTAAAGAACTAAGACTTAAAAATTCTTAGAACTGTTATTTCTTCATGTACTCTGCACTGAAATAGAGAAAAAGATCATGGTCTATGTAGTTCCGTCTGTCATTTTTTTAGCTATTGTTGCGCCGTAACTCTTAATTTAAGCAAAGAAACTTGATATACAGGCATTTAAACTCACTGGATTGTAGTATATGTGCTATATGAGCTAATTTCCATTAATTGTCCTGCGTTCACTCTCACATACACTCTCTCAAGCATTAGCACACATGGACACTGAAGGGTGGTGAAGTGTCTTGCCCAAGGATACAAAAACTGTATAGTGTGTAGTGCAATGCAGCGATCCAAATACTAACTGGACGATACCCTGCTCAGCTTCTGAAATCAGATTAGATTGAGCATTCAAACTTAAAGAACTGTGTAAAGTGAATGAGCAATGCACGAAACTGGAGTCGTGTCTGGAAAAGTGCTATAGGCATTGTTCTTATCCATCAAGTTATCTATTTTTTTTTGTCTCGAGGCAAACTAGTTAATTGTCCAATTTTAGTACTGTCACACCATATTTACACATCATTTGCAACCTTGGATACCATGTTATTAGCGAAGTTCATGGGGTCATCCTTGTCTGTGTAAGCCATGTGTAAGTAGTACAGAGGATGTGAGTGCGTGTGGCCCGTCCCACCCACCAGGCGGGACTTTCCCTCCGCTCCTCTGTCAGGACCATCAGGTGCTTCATGACAAGTCTAAACCCCCCGGACCTCCTTCTGCAACGCTATTCTTTTTCAGACCCACTTTTACTGCGGCAACATAAAAAGAGAAAGGGGAGAACAGAGGGAGAGCGGGAGCACCGATTTCATCTGCAGACGAGTGCGTTGCATATGGAAATGATATACCGAGGCTTGGGGTGTCTTTAGTGCATAAGTGCCTGCTGCTGCCTCTAATTTCATATAATTTCACATTTTGTCTTAAAACAGGAGAAAAAGTTCCCAAGTGAGCCAACGTCAATCTTGAAATCGTAAACAACTTGATTAAAGGAATTCTAGTGTGCATTGCCTCCCTCCTCCTGGGTAAATGCCTTTTTGTCTATACAGCAGTGTGTGGAATCTGTTTTGAGTTCTGCCACTTAAGTTTCACTGCTGTTTCTACGGAGACAAACCCTAATACCCATTAAGACTGCAAACACAAACTCACACATGTATGTTCAACTTCTGTACAAGCGCACTTTCCCATTTACCTCCCCATAGGGCTCCTTAGATAGGCTCTCTGGACTTAAAGGCTTACTATGCCTTACATTACACAGCGGGTAAGATTTATGCTGCTGGATTAGGATAGTATGTGACTGACACAGCAAAATGGGTGTTTGCAGAAATTCAGAAATTCCCTGTGATTTTTCCCCAACACTTTGTTTCCTTTGCATCTGTCTTTTGTTAGTCGACATAGGAGGCCTTGATATTTCTTATGTCTGAACCTCCCCTACTCCTGTCCTCCCGTGGTTAAGGATGAACCAGCCTCTTTGTCTGATGCTTGTCTTTGAGGTAAGATCATCAAAGGGGCTCGAGGTGTGGAACGAAGCCAGGCTAAACCAACCGCATCTCACGGCCCATCTACACCGCCTTCATCTCGGGCCAATGGTGAGTACACACACCTCTAACATCCCGCCGCGTTTTGGGTATCATTTTGTCTCATCTTCCTTCATCGAATGCGGTCTGTCACCTTGTTAATAGCTTAGCCGTGTGTTTAGATACCAACATGACATAACAATACAGGTATTGTACAAGTGATGGCCGCACAGTGAATTGTAGTAATCCCAAGTACTTTTTGGAAGATTAGAAAAGGGGGTAGAGGAAGGTAAGGTTTTACACAATGTCAAAACGCATGACACGTTATCTTTCTTTTGTTACAGTACCCAAGTGTGGATGCTGTCATAAAGCAGCCATTGAGGATACATGTGTGATAGTTTGGATAAAGGAAAAACGTCTTTGAAGGTGATGGTGCCTGCCAGCAAGTAATCCAATCTTAGTTTCTGAATGAATGAATTACTGTTTCAAAGTGTGTCCATTAACTAATCATTTGTCATTCCAGTCATGTGTGCTGTACGGCAGTAGCTCACTGGTCCTGCTCGAGCTGGACTTGTTGAAGGATGGGTCAAATGCAGAGGATGAATTTAGCTCAGGAGGGATCAATAAAGTTTGATCTTATTAATCTTAATAGCATTTTTTTACACAGGGTTCTCTTCGTATTGGACCATTGTGGTGAAGAGGGAGCTGAGCCAAAAGGCAAATTTACTGGTTAATCTACATTCCTACCCTCACCTGTGGTCATGAGCTTTGGGTAATGACTGAAAGGACAAGACCGCGGATACAAGCGGCTGAAATGAGTTTCCTCCGCAAAGTGACTGGGCGATCCCTTAGAAATAGGGTGAAGAGCTCAGTCACACGGGAGGTGCTCAGAGTAGAGCCACTGCTCCTCCACGTTGAGAGGAGTCAGCTGAGGTGGCTCAGGCATCTGTTCTGGATGCCTCCTGGGTGCCTCCGTTAGGGAAGGTGTTCTGGGCATGTTCCACTGGAAGGGGGCCCCAGGGAAGACCCAGAACACATTGGAGGGACTATGTTTCTTGTCTGGCCTGGGAATGCCTTGAGGTGCCCACAGAAGAGCTGGAGGAAGTGTCTGGGGTGAAGGAAGTCTGGGAGTCCCTGATAGACTGCTGCCCGCGTGACCCGGTCCTGGATAAGAAAATGGATGGATGGGTTCTCTTCCAATCCCATCAACTTTGCTGGGCTAAGTGTGGCCTTCTCAAAAAGTAGTAACAGTAGAACACTTAGTGGGACATTGAGGGATAAACTTCAGAAGACTAAGCTTAGAAACTTACTAACTTTACACTCTACAGTTCAGATTCCATTCAGCAACATTGAATTTACTTTTTCTTATAAATTATACGTGTGACTCTCATAACATGGTCTCTCTAACACAAGGAAAAGGACTATTCCTTTTCCTCCTTTCTGTTTGACATTTTTGAATGAAAATGAAAAAAAAAAAGAATCATTCTCATAATTCATAATTGGAATAAACTGTGCAGAATGATAAAAAGAGAGACAGGTGGTCACCTCTGGACCAAGAATAGGCCCCTAAATGGCTTATTCTTGGTATGGAACGCTTCAACAGTGCACCTTCTTCCCTTGTCTCTAACCAGCAGCAGATCCAGTCACTGTGCATAATTGGAGTGGGGAAAGACTCATATACTTAGACACACAGACTGCTCGTTATGTTGGCCGGCGCTGCTGCCAGAATACCGCACATTATAAAAACAGCTTTACAAATCATTGACAGCAATAATTAAATACAGCTTGACATAATTGAATTCCACTTCGCCCTGTCTCCCTGCCTGCCGCTGCTGATTCTGGAAGGAGCAAACACCATGTGAGTGAAACTGGAACACAGGCAGTCCTTCACAAAGACAGGTTACCGGGGAACTCCTAAACTATGCACAGTGACACGAGCTGGGAGAAGCAGTGCCAACTTCCACACTTGACATAGGGCAGACATTTTCACTGCTAAGTAACCACATGTATGCAGCCAGATTAACGTAAGCTTATATTATATATGGCATAAGCTGTAAAGAGCATTAAGAGGAAGTATTTGGTTAGCTATGGAGACCTCCAAAGAGCAACACAGCCAGTAATAAGTTATTCCTACAGCAGCAAAGATGTGTGTTGTGAAAAAGGATGACAGCCAGGGCAGAGAACCTTGTGTTTCCAGTTTAAACATTTAGACATTCCACAAAGATAAGCTCCCGGTGCTGCAAGTGTGAGTGGAGATATTTGGGGCTGACCCGATGCCTCCTAACTCGCTCCCTCCCTCCATCGCTCTCTGACTCCCTGTATCTAGAATTATACTGGGAGTAAGCACTAAGGATGCTTCAGTGCTATTAAGCATTTAAAGAGTCCTAAGTGGTGGTGTGGGAGAAAGTATTAAGGCTAAGTAAGTGATAAGAATGAAGTAGTGCACTACTATTTTTATTATGCTTTCTAGTAATATTTTTTATTATGAGACAGTAGAAAGTAAAGCTACTGATGGCTAAACATCATCTGCTCTATAAGATAATATCATAACAAACGCCAGTATTAGTATTAGTCAGCCAGTATTAGATTACATTAGATGCTATTTTTTGTCAATATGCCCACAAAACAAGGAACTTAGATTAAAATAGTACTGGAAGTATCCAAAAGTATAACAGTGAACCTATAATAGGCTGCAAAAAAAAGAAAAGAAACTGGCACTGTAATCGTCCCTCCAAAAAGGGTGTCAGAATAATTTTATTATCCCATATTTGCTAAATACTTGTGTGATATTCTAGGCCTATGAGTTAACCATTTATGTACTACAATTCTTTGATTTATAATGTACCAATCACTTGTCACTTGTTGAATAACCTCTGTGTGTTTGACAACTGTGTGCAGTGTCCTATCGCTCTAGTGAACCTCGAGATGATTCCTCACATGAAGCCAACTCCCACTGTCACACATGCAAGAGTTATGATGGTGTCTGACCATACCTAAGGCACCTCCTGATTGTTAATCATGATTTATGTGTTTATACTATGCTTAGCTGCATCAGTTTCTTATTATGTCTTTGCTGGTTTCCCCTTCCCCTTGAGAATTATCATTCTGTAACTAGGGCCTCCTAATGAAATACAAAGAGGAGAACGGCCTTGAGTCATCAGAACGTGTGGAGACTGTTGGTTTTGATGCCCACTCTCTGCCCGTTCTCCTCATGAGTAAAACTGAATTAATCTCTTGTCTTTCTTCTTGTTTTTAATGATTAGATAAACCTAACAAAGGGTGTTGTTATTTTCCTAACATGAAATAAAATAATGAAAAAACATATACAGGTAATTATGTCAGTGAATAGTGTGGGTGTTAATAGAACAGAAAATAATGAACAAGCAAAATATATGTGATGATGGCCTATGCAGATCAGACAAAGGCCAAGCATGATCTGGTTTGTCATATGAAGTACTTTTAAAATGAATGCATTTGTACCATGAGTATGCGCCGGTAGCTGTCTCTGTCAATCCCCCACAGTTTCAGGTCTGTCTTGGCTTTAACAGTGGCTGCTCTGGGAGTCCCATAGATCAGTGCCAGCTCTCCGAAACTTCCTCCTTCTCCAATATTGGTCACCCACTCTCCATTGACATATACCTGGACAAAAACACATCACCAAAACATCAAGTCAACCCTATTGTCTCCTCAGATACTTTGTTAAACCTCTTCAGCTTCCGGCCTGTTTGATTTCCTCAGTAGGGCTTTTGTAATAAGCATTTGATCCAAGTTAAGCCTTTAAGTAAGACCCTTTAAAAGCACTCTATCCCCCCCGCCTCTCCACCCATCTCTTTTATTTCAGTTGTCCTGTCTTGTTAGTGCGCTCCCTTTGATTTTGACTGGTGGCTGGCTCTTAAAAGCAATTGGGGCCAGCTACAATAGTCTTTTGGACAATTACTCCCTGATACTTGTTGGCAATGTCTCCTGGGCTGTCACGATTTCACCTGGTGACACACTATCCACTTACTGTGACTTAATAACAGTGAAAGAAAAAGAGCGGAGGGGAAGGGTTGGTCCCACTGGTGACTCTTGGCAGGATTTGGCTTTATATTAGGCGCACTTTATATTGGCTTCAAAGAGATGAGGCCATCCCAATTACATCATCCTTGCAAGTGTTTACCTGGATCATTTTACACGAGACAGTAGTATTTTGTATCGTGCTTTGGAATTAGTTTGATTCCCATAAAACTTGTAGCAGCATGATTGGTTTATATTGTGCAGGGCGTAAAGTGAGAGGTGAAGGGCACTGAGAAATTACAGTCGCTTCCTTTTAATTGATTTGCATTTCATTGTTGGATTGGATTTCAAAGATATATGGTAGGAAAGGATAAATTAACCTGTTTTTGATGGGATATGAATTATATATAAAGGTACCGCTAGTTTCATATGGGTCATTGAGAAGAATTGCTGTTTTAGTCATGGTGGGGCTACATAAGATTATAACCTCGTATGAAAAATGTTGATTACCTAAATGCATTGGTGGACGCCTGTGAACTTTGAGTGGGACTTTATATATGACTTAAAATAAAAGTGATTTAAAACGCTTTTCTAAATGTACAAGTAAAGGACCCATATAAAGTTATTTTCTGATCTATGTTACGTTTCCTCATCAAAAACATGTTTTTCGATGAGGAAACAATATTCTAACATGGTTTCAAGATCACAAAATAACAAAAGACCTTTAATATGCATGTAACAGCTTTTTGTGGGAATCAAAAGCAACAAATTTGATGTACATTATTCTGTGTATTAACTGTTTGACTCTCCATAAACCATCCCACATATCAGTGTTGTCTGTCAGTAAAGACAGAGCTGTTTACATCAGTGGCGGTGCTGTCAGCTCTCAGCCTCTTTATGGGATTGCAGCAGATTTACAGCAGGTCTAATGAGAGACATCTCCACACTTTAATAAGCTCTGCACTGGGCTTGGAGTAGTTTAGTGTCTGCGCTGTGACTGAGAGGCAGCTGATGTCTGTGTGAGATTTACCGACACCATAACAGAGGCATTCAGATCATTGGAATACACTATAGTGCAGTTGTTTGTATTTTAATGTGAGTCACTGAAGTCAAGATGCACATTATAAAAATATTCACTTTCCAATAAAAAAAAAAATACTGTGTTTCAGCATTAACAATATTTTAATATTATCATATTTTACTTGGAAAAACAAATCTGCATACTTATTTGGCAGTCTTATTTGGTATTTTGCTATCTTTGCTACATTCATTATTCTGTTAATATTTATTTTTTGCAGTTTGTTATTATTTTGTATTGTGTAAGCTCATTTCCCTTGTGGATAAAATAAGTTTGTCTGGAATTTTTTTTTGTTTTTGCTGAATGTTGATATGTGTGTTTTTATTGTTTGTTAAGTTAAAGCAAAGTAAACGTTCATCTTAAGCTAAATTTAACAGGACAATCTCTGCAGCCAGGACTTCTCCACTTCCCCTCACTTGGCTGTGGTGGGCAGACTGTATCAGCGTGGCACTGCTCCGTCTGTGCCCAGTGCCTGTGTGCCAGGCTCTGTAAGCTGATAAGGCCACTTCCTGTTTAACTTTCTGTCAGCTCCTCTTTTATCTTCCCACTTAAACTCTATCCTTCGCTTTTAGGCTCACTAAGACAAAGGACATCCTCGCTCTGGCTCGCCCCGCCGAGAGCTGAACCCTATACGCTCTTGTTGAGATTGTCATCGGACTGGAACTGAACTGTGTTACGAACAAAACATAAGGGCAAGGAAATACAACCTGTGCATTGTTGGAGGGAGTTATCTCAGTTTGAGTTAAAAATCATTTCCCATAACACAGAGGATTAAGCTGAACCACAGTTTACTTAACCTGGTAGCCATTATTTGGTCGAGTAAGGGTGCGTTCACACTTATTGATATTTGGTCCAAAATTTTGACCATTTCTGTCTTGATGTGGACATGGTTTGGTCTTGTTCTAGTCCTTGTTTAGTCCTGGTCAGGTCTAGGTTTTCTTGGTACTGGTTTAGTCCCAATTTTGATGTGTACGTGTCGTAAGTTATAGAAGCCACTAGCCACTTACATCCACTTCTCCTTGGTCAATCACGTAAAAGTTGTCTCCTTCATCGCCTGAAAGATAAAAAAATAATAATTTAGTTGCAGAGACATAAGATTTCTCATTCCTCTTAGATACTCCTTGCACCCGCTCTAGGTACTCATCTATTGGCAATACGGTTTCAGTGTACCCCGCCTTTTGCCCTTAGCTGTTTGAGTATACACAGCCTCCTTCAAATGATGCCTGACAGAGCATGATGAATGAGGCAGACTAAAATGTATTTAAGATTTGGGAGTACAATAGTGAACTTTTCCAGCATATTTGTAGCACATTGTGTCCGGGGCTGTTCTTGTGTGGCTTTACTTGAGGGGTTGAAAGGAGCAGAGCACCCTGAGAGTAAAGTTCACAGGAGTTCACACGGCTAATTAATAGTGAGCAAAGAGCGGCCATCCATCATAGTGCTCTATTTGTCACTGTGATGCTCCCTGCGTCTGCTGTGTCCCAGTCAGAGCAGTCCCTGCAGCAGCCCGGCCTTGCTCCTCTCGCTCTTCCCCTCTTTCATCTCTTCTATCTCTCCTCCAGATCCCTCTCGCTCTCCCTCTTTTCTTCTGCTCTTCCTGTCTTTTATCACGTATGTATTCAGCCCTTTGTTTGGCACTACTCTAGCCCCCCTGCGCCTGAGAGTGAAGGCAAATATTTGGCTAGAACATCCATACACAGTGGCATGTGCATTTGTTTCAACACAGCATAATTGGGCTCTATTGATGTTTTTGGCTACTTTCTCAAAGCTGCATCTATAAGGCTTTTACCCACAAATTATAGTTGTATTATGGAATTGTGTTCAAAATGACGTTGGCTGGGACAAACAATGACAGTATTGATAATAGGCCTCGAATTCTAGTGCAAGTTTTTTTTTTTCAATTGGCTTTCCAATGTAAGCCTTGACTCTTAAAGGCAATGTAAGGTTTTATTAACCCCCCATCAATTTCAATATAATTTGAAACTAAATTTGTATAACATGGTCATATATCTAAATTGTGAGATTAGTTCTCAGGGTATTTTTTTGTTTTTGTTTTTTTAAACAGAGCGGCAATAAAGGTGCACTATGTAACTTTTTGATTGCGGTTTGTCGCTTGTTTCTGTGGATATGTCATTGCTCTGCTGGAATGTTCCACAGCATGACATTAAACAGCTCTTAAACACCTTACTTTTTTTTCAATTACAGGTAGCTGAAAAAATACTTAGGCATTCTGACTGTGAGCATGGTTGCCTCTCCACAGATCTGACCTGTAACTTTGTCTGGTTTGGTCTCCATGAAGATAAAAAGGTTTAATACCATATTGTGAAACATTCCAGACAAAGCAATAACATTTCCATGGAGAAGTGCATTTGACCGACCCTCCACCAAAAAACATTAAAGCAATGCACCTTTAAACTAAAAATCATTATATGGTTCAGTCTTGTTTTCAATTTCAGTGTATTTACTTAAAAGCATTTTGCGCTCAGTAGCTTAAACCTGGTTTGTAGATTGCGTGGGATGAGATCTGGTATTCTGAAGCACTACAGTAGCCCCCTAAGAATGACACTACACCAGCCTTCACTGTATACTGTATATACCACGGTTCTGTATATAACAATGGGTGGCTTCAGATCCGGACCTGCTAAAGTCAGACTAACACCAAATTAGGACCGATATCTTCGAGGCCAGTGTCTTTAGGGGCAGTGGGTGTGGTCTATGGGGGGTACAAGCCTGCAGTTATGGTCTATGTGAATCTATGCAGTTGTAAAGGCAGTGTTATCTGTACTAGGGTGTAATGCTTTGTGCGAATGTATGTTTGACTGTTTACATTGTGTCTGTTTGATAGCGCTTTGAGTGGGTTGCGTGGGGGCACTGGAAAAATACAATCTCCTCCCGGCAATCTGGACTCCTTCAAAGTCCCATATGACTACTTTGAGCTATGTTGGGCATAAGAAGGCACAGTTATATATGTGAATGGTGCAGTATCCTAAAGGAGAGAAGTATGGGGCAGAATACATGTAAATTGGACATTTTATATGCTGAAGGGAGGGAGGGACACACTTAAAGGGCCTATATTATGCTAAACTCACTCTTGTGAGATTTGAGCCATGTTATAATGCTGTTACCTCATCAAAAATATACCTGGAGTTGTGTTTTGCTTGCTCATAATGCTCTGTTCTACCTTGCAATATCGTGAAGCGGTAGTTTTCAAGTTAACAGCTAACTTTTATCTTTTGTTCAGCATAGATTCCAAAGCTGAAATTACCCAAATTATTCTAGTGAAGGTGTATGAAGTTTAAAAACACAGTGGAGCACTTCCTGTTTTACCACATGACATCACAAGGTGGAACAGAGTGTTTTCTGTTTGAGAGAACAACCTAAATATGCAGGGTTTGTGAGTTAAATGTGTGAATGAAACAAGGAGGAGACAACATTATAACATAGATCAGAGAATAGCGTAATAAGAATTTAAGAATGGATAATATTACTCCAGTTGCAGAGTGAGGAACTACCCTGCAACTATTTTTTTCTTTAAGGTTATGCTGATGTAATGACAATTTGAATTACTCAATTTCACAGAAGAAGAAGTGGCACAGTTTCCTAAATAGAAAATTCTCAAATAGCAACAGTACATAGGGTGGGGTCAGAATTGAAAAGGTTGTAAAGTCAGCAAAATGATAATGAATTGACAACTTTGGCATGCATTCATGAACTTGATCACATGTTTATATAAGATACCATGTTTATTAACATAACTTGTCAACAATATAAGCAAGTAATATTAACATTATGCAACATCTGAATGTGTGAATTGACAACTATGCCCTCCCCTCTGCATTTGTATAAAAATATATGAAATATGAAATAAATTATATGAAGTTGTATTAGATTCATACTGTATTGATACATACCTTGTTGGATGACAGTTTCGCCAGCGATGTGCGTTACAGGGAACATGGCATCAAATATGTCACTGGAAAAGAAACAGACACAGAAAGACACTAATTAAAAGGGTCTATTTTCTTTTAAGTTGTGCTATTTCGCATTTAGATGTGTAACTGCGTAACAGATAAGAGCCAGCATAATCAGTAAGGAAAGTCTGTCATCTCGGGCCATTATTCACTGCCAAGCAGGTAGCGAAGCCAAAGAGACAGTGCCGGGAACTCTGGATGACCCCCAAAATACACACCAAACAGCTACCTGAATGTGAGCAGAAATTTCATCATTACAGTACTCATGAAAAAAACATTAAAGCAAGTGTCTGCAAGTCTGTATACTCAACTGCGCAATAGCTTAAGTAGAGTTTAAACCAAAAACTATTACTTCAATAGTAGATGATGAAAAGTTTAAGACCTTGGATGGCATAGACCTGTGAAAATGTTGCAAAGCTAGAAGTTGTCAAGTTTCAGTCTTATTTGTCAATAAAATGCTATAATCTACAGTATATACCTTCTTTTGACTACTACAATTTAGTACAGATTGGCGCCATTTTGTCCCCCTGAAAGCCCCCATTGACAATACGAAATGAAGTAACTGAGACAACAAACAGAAAAGCACCACCTTAAGCACTTAATTGGAGCTTTTAGAGAAAGTGCCAGTTTGGCTGTTTCTAATCGGAACATTTAAATGCATGAAGCCCTCTCAGATTAACATGGGGATGTGTCGGGACAGGAGAAAACCTTATATGCTTCCTTTCCTCCTCCCTATCCCACTTCTAACCTTGAGGGTGTATTTGTCTATCTAATCTGCAGCATACCAGTTGTCTTAGAGAATTATAGGAGCATATCTATAAAAGAGGGTCGCCATATCAAAGACTTTATACCCTCCGACTGGAAACGAACAGGTTGAGGGGCTGTGAGCATGGATTCTTTATGAAAACACACAAGTTTGTACAAAATGGCGCACTTGCTAATCTGCGGTGAACAGATGTTGTGAGAGACATCTGAGAAGATTGTTCAGGTGGTTGGATCAGTTTGAAACAGCTTCTTGTGGTATTTGTTTATGTGACAGTGAATAAGCACAAGACTTAAAATGGTGGATTCTGGCCAAGAGTGCCCCTACAGCTGGCCCCTGACTCACTCGTACAACAACAGCCACTACCCACAGCTCACGCATCTGTGGAGAAAATAGAAAACACTCCGGCTTTGAAGTGAGATGCTAAGCTCAGAGTTAGCTACAGCGCTTTGGTCCTGTGCACATTAATGATCTGATATGCATGCAAACTGACAATAATATAGTCAAGCAAAAGGACGGGCATTCAGATTCAACAGCACGGATATTAGGTCACTTTGTTGGTGATTAGTCAAACTAACATCTGCAAGGTGACTCTATCCGGCCCAGCTGCACTTTTATTTGGAGACATTGATGAACTTGGTGGATAAATAAGCGCTTAGTTAATTAAAACGTTAAAAACAGAAAACTTTAATTGTCAGCAGTAACCACAACACTATAGAAAACAGATTTCTACAACCAAATTTGAAAAAAAAAAAGGCAATAAGGTGCTCTGTGTAACTTGTAGAGTGTGTAGACCGTTCGGCATCTGCTTGTCTATACTGAGATGTAATTGCCACCAGACCATTCCAGACAAGTTGCAGGTAAGCTCAGTGGAGGGGTGAGCATACAACAACAGAGATGAGCTTTTGGAATGGAAATTAATATTTCCAATTTTCTGAACAAAACACCTAGACTGTACAAAGATGTGGCCTAAGCAAGTGTGACATCATCCATAGCAGTTATAGGAGCGAATATGGTGCCGAGTAAGAGTTTATAGGAATAAGAATTAATTTATGACAAAATAACAAAGTAAAAACACCAGGATCAGGTAAAGTAGGTTAATATGAACAATTTAAGGCCAAAATGACAAGGCTCACTGCAGCAGTTACAAAGAGAGGGGTGACATTTTTTCAGTGTAAAGTCAATTGGAGCCGATTGGAGTTGATGGAGCCGGAAGTGTCCCTATGTTCACTTCCTCTTTGGAATGCGGTGGCTAGTGGATTAGGTATGTCCAGTTATATATACAGTCTATGATATACACATGCTGCAATCAAAAAAGAAACATGTAGTTTCAGATGCAAATGTGATGCATATGAGCATGATATATATATATATATATATATATATATATATATATATATATATATATATATATATATATATATATATATATATATATATATATATATATATATATATATATATATATGTGTGTGTGTATATGTATATATATATATATTTTATCAGTTTAAATCCAAAACCAATCACCATTTGGAACTTGAGCTGGAAGTCTATCATGTCTGTCTGACCCGGAAGCCTTGTGCAGGGCCTGTGGCACTGACAGTGATAATGATGCATTAGCTGTGAGCGCGCCACACGGCCATCAAAGACACAGCTCAGGTAATTACCCTTGACCGCCTTTCTTACTGCACGGGCCGCCACTCTGCGACCCGCCCTGAACGCACCGCTGAGCACAACAAAGACGCTCATGCACATAATTACTTCCCCCTGTCTTTACCTGTCTCTCTTTCCTTTTTCTTCATTCCCAACTTCCTCCATCACTTTTTCTCTCTCTCAATTACCCCTTTCTTCCATCGACTTATCCGCCCGATCCGCCCATCTCCCGGTCCATCGCCCCTCCCGCCTGTCAAAGATGGGGCGATTAATCTTAACCTTGTGCTACCTGTAGTCCTCCTGACCTTATAAAAGCCCTGAGCCCCCTCACAATGGGAGTGCTGTTCTTTGACAGAGACAGCCAGAGACGCTGTGGGTCTGGGAAATACAAGACAAAGCTCCTGTCATCAGATGCGCCGAGATACGACATAATGCACACACTGCTAGTCAAATCCAAAAAACGCAAACATACAAAAATGCAGCAGTTGTTTACCTTCTTTCATCCGAGCAATGTTGACATAATTTTGATTTCTTTTGAAGTTTTACAATGCATCCAGGTTAAATGGTGTCACAGTGAATGCATGTAATCTGTTTCCTTAGCGATCAAAGGGAAAACGTAAAAACATCAAGGATTAGACACAAAAATTACAGTGAATGTACGTCCGCCATGTTTGTATCAAATTATAAATGTTCGTAATTGTGTTTTTGTCTAACACTGCCTCTCCTTGTTCATGACTCTCGCATGCATGAGTAGAATACACATCTACAAGAGGGGACCTGTTACACCACTCAGTCAAATGATCCATAAAAGTGGTTTGATTTTTTTTGGCAATAGCGACAAAAGTTAATCAGTTTTGAAACTACGTCAGTATTAATCACTGTTGGTGGTAATACGTTTTTTATAATGAGTCAGAAAGCCCTTGCATAAGCATATCACAAGTTGCAATCAAAACAGACTAGATGCTTCTGAATAGCAGGAGTCTAATTAACAGCATTGTGTAGAGTGCAATTATATAAGAATTCCAAACTGGCCAAGCAAGCTGTAGATTTTAATAGGCCATAATAGACATTTCTGAGGCTTACTTTTTGACATATTATAACCTTGTTTATAGAATATTGACTTACACAAGCATTTAATTCATCCGGTATACTGTCTGAGTGGAACAAGTTTTGCAATAACAGCAGAGGGAACTTCCCAGCTCTCTTTGCTTCGGCTTGGCAGCTCTATGCCACTGGTTTGGCTGGCACACTGCTCAAACCATAAGTGCTTGAAGGATTAATTTTCACTACCACAGCTTCAACAGTCATTTAGACAACTGCTCCTGGCGAATAAACAATAGTCTTTGTTACATAATTACGTGGAAATGCTATATACATAAGCATGATTAACATGCAGACTAAATCAACACATTGTTAGAAAGTTGGCTGGGATATAAAGATAAACTTATTATCACTCATAAAACTGTAGAAAATTGCAGACTTTAACCAGTCACAATAGCAATGATAGTACTTCAAAAAAATTAAGTAGTGGTAAAAATATTAGTTAGTTTAAAGGTGCGCTTATGGAGGGTCCAGCACCTGTCTCAGTGGAACTCCTATTGTTTTGTCTGAAATGTTCCACAGTATTTATCTCTATGGTGACAAGAATGACAAGCAGATGACTCCATCAGGCCAAGTTACAGGTCAGATCTGTGGAGAGGCAAGTTCACTCGCAGTAAAAATGCTATTCAAAAAATTTTGAGCAATGTAAACACCTGTAATTGAATAAATGCCAAACAGACAAGTCCATGCTATTCTGAGCAACATTCCAGGCAAAGAAATAACATCAAGCAGGTGATAGAACCCCCATCTGAAAAGTACACCTTTAACAAAATAAATAAATAATAAATAATAATAATTACATTTTAATTTTTGATCTTCACTTTGATCCAATATTGACTCATACTCCACTGCTGTGTTCAGTACATTCATAGATTATATATTTCAACAACTTTATGGAAAAGTGATGAAAGCTGCTTGTTGTTTGTGGGAAACTATTAGTCTGGCATCTAATATGCTTAAACCACACCAGTCCATGTAAATAAAGCAAAATGATGAACCTCAAATTCCACTGTTGCCTGTTTATACAAGTTTATACAGCAACTTACTGTTAACAACGAGATAAGATTAAAACCAAAGGGGCTTTAGTCTGCATTCCTCACCAACCTATTATTACCATCTCCTGCACATTCCCAGCGACTGTACCAGCAGGCTGCCGGACTATATGATTTGTTTCTGTTTTGTCAGCGGTGCATGTGTTAAAACTACTCATGATGGCGGCGAGTACAACTGTTTACAAGACTATTGTGTGAGTGCTTATAAGCGTAATATCACAGTGCTATGGAAAGGGCTTTTATGGGGAACACTAAGTGGCTTACAGTTTAATGTCCATAGTTAAAGCAGCAATGGAAAAACAAACCCACCCCAGTGTATGCTGTCTAATTACATCAAGCGAGCAGAGACCCAGTGACTGACAGGGCTGACAATGGGCAGCTGTGTGAGAGTGTGTGAGAAAAAATGGAGATGAAGGAGCGGTAATTATAAAGCATTGAAGCATTGGAGGAGGATATTTATGACATGAAAGCTCTTGGCACGCGCCTCGTCTTTCCTCCGAGCTGCAGAAAATGTGAGGGACAGGGCCATGCCAGCTGCTGTAGCCTGCTCGTCGCTTGGTTCCTCCAGTCCAAAAGGCTGAGTAAATAATACCATGGGGTTGGGGAGAAGAAGAAGAGAAGGACCATTTCATAAGACTTGCATAGTTAAATCAACCACAAACCATAAAAATATTAATACGGTAATGATACACTAAAGTAATGCATATTTTTATTTGGTTAAAAAAGGCAAAACAAAGAAGGACTTTATTAGTACAGATGCTGGAGAAGGTTTTTTTTGCAGTAGTGAAAATAGTCCCTGTTAACTAGATCTCAAATCATACTTAAGAAAAAAGTAAGAAATGATTTTTCCATTAACCTACAAAGCCTTTAACATAATTTTTTATTTTTTTTAATCTATGTCATAACACCTTTTATAGACCTCTTTTGATTGTAAATATTTGGCCCTATTTTGCAATTGTGCATCAAATATTTCCAGTATGTCATCAAAATCCAACAGCAGCAAAACAGAACCTCATGAGCAGAGGTAACTATAGAACAAATGACATAATAGTTTATCCTTCATAATACTTTCTTATGTTCAGCTATGTGGGATGTGGCAAAACACAGAAGGAAGTCAGGTTAGGGAAACGACTATTTTCACTTCCTTATTCTCAAAAATTCCAAGATGGCTTCTAGCACATGGACTGAAAACATGATGATGATGCTGCATGGTGGTCAAGGTGATTATTTGTTGCAAGTTGTTCTTTAAACCAAAGGCAGAGAAGCGCAGTGTGTTAAAGCCTGACACCTGGATCTAGTGGCGTTTATAAGGAAGTAAATGCGCATCCTGTTGCCTCGAAGTATGCATGTGTCTTCAGTTATTTGTGAACTGCAGCCTCAAAGCACCTGTGCAGAGGAGGCCATCACAGTAAAGAGCATGCCGCTGTAGTCTGGGACCACCTCTGAGAAGGCAGATTTTGATCAGGCTGAATTTTTCCCAGAAGAGGCATTACTCAATGAGGTTACAAGCCTTGAAATGATTACTGTCACTTGCTGTAAGACAAAAAATGTGGGACAATTACCATGGAGACTAAATTAGAATCAGATAAGACAATGCAATCCTTCAATGAATCCCGGAGCAATGTCAAGGGCAAGCAACAGAGTATTATAATACCTGCACGAGCTATATTTCATATCTGCAGTATAAGCTTTATATAGTTAGAAGGTTTTATGACATTCAATGACCAAAATATGAATAAATATTTCGCTAAATCTTACTTGTGCCTGTTTCCATGTAGCCACAATAATACGATTATTAGGAGAAAACACATCACAACTTTACAATTTTAAGATAAAAAGCTCTTTACTGTCAGGTTTTATTTTTAGAGTATTGACTGAAAAAAAAAAAAAAAAATTACCTATTCTTGTTCTTTCAATCTCTGTGACCTGAATAATCTGGTTTATCAATTAACCAAATAATCTTGACATCCTTAATCCATAATAGAGGGAGTTTTTTTCTCTTTACACTTAATGATGATAATAATGACACAATGATAATAATTACACTAATAATGTCCTTACAACTTGCAGCAACTAATAAAGTTGCAAATGAAATGTATATGCCTTTGCTCTCAGTGTTAACTCTGGGAGAGTTACATTGTCTCAGCTTCCTCTGTAGTCAGGGCTGTACAGAACACTAGGTTGAAATCACACCAAACTGACCAGTATCAGCTTCATGAGAGGGCAATCAGCCTCTCTCACCCACACACTATACACAGTTTTTAGCCTTGGTGCCTTCTTCACACTGGCATGGCACTGGCCTGGCAAAAGGAAGGCCCAAAATAGGAGAGAGGAGGTGGGATGCCAAAACCACTTGAGTGGAGTTCCATGGAGACGACACAGTGCTGGTAAGTTGCACCTACATGAGGATGACCACGAGACCAGGTTAGACAAACGGACACCTTCGCACTCACACACACAAACGTGTCAAATCGGACCCAGCGCTGGCACCCACTGTATGCTAATCTTAGGTGGGTGCGGGTTCACTGTGGTCACCTCCTGGAAAGCAAGCACTGTAGAACTGGCAACTGGACATAAAGGCACTAGTCTTCCATTTTGGTTAATTTGTGATAAGTCTAATTACAAAACATTAGGCAAAAGTGATATCTTAATATAACATATTGATTTAATATTAACACAGGTGTACTCTGATAAAATGCTAATTGATTGCAGTTATAATAACTACTGGAGAAAGTGATCTGATGCCAACCTACAGGACTGATCTGCGGAAGGATCTAAGAAAGAATGCACGCTTTGAATGCAAGATAGATAAGCCATACAGAGGAATATCCCAGGCAAAGCAAAACTATATAGCAACAAGCAGGTGGTGAAACCTACACTATAAAAGTCACATAGATATTGGCAGATCAGTGCAAGTGCAAAAATGAACATTACAAAAGTAAGCAACAATTTCTAGCGTGAGTTTTCCTGTCCTAAATTTATGGGGAAAAAAACAAATTCATGTTGGAGAGGTTTTTGTATTATATTTGAATGGACTGCATGTGACAAGACAACTTCACCAGCGTACCTGATAATCCAACCAACCAATCACAAGCTGATATGCTCTCTGCAGACATGATGAGGTCAGCTCTTACTGAAAACTTTACAGATATGTAGCTTACTCTTTTGGCCCACCACACATCAGTCAGGTCAGGTACAGTGAATACAGCGGTGCTTATATAGTCTTTTCCCTATTGCTTGATCATGTTTAAGCTGTCCCTCACTATATCATGCATTTTTACACATTGCGAATGCCCTCTTTGTTGTTTGCTCTGGGGAATAAAGCAGTGGGCTCCTTCCTCCACTTGGTGGTAAAAATGGTCCATTTGAATAAGGTGTTGACAAGACTTAAGCCTCTGCCCTTCTGAAGTGTCTGCCACTGGAATGAGACAGGGAAAGGCCAGGCCGGATTGAGTTTCAGGGCATTCCAAGTAGTTACAAATGTATTATCTTCAACATAAAACAAGACTATATGTTGTGGACAAGTGTCAGCACTAGTTCCTCAATTACCCAACCCTAAGACTTATCTCCTAGTCTATCTCACACTGCATATTCTGACACGTCCATAAACATCACAGGAGCACGCCGCTCTCCTGGGGGCTTGTCTTTTCCTCTACTCAGTGAACATGACCGTTAAACTGCTATAGAATTATTGCCTTTTGGAAAAAAAAAAAGCCTCACCATCTAGAGCTTGGGACCTTACAGGCACATTTTCCTGACCACAATACAAAAAGTCAATTTAAATGCATTAAATAAAACAGTGCTAAATGTTATGAGTCACTGGTGACAAATAGATTCATCACTATAGTATCAAAAAACAAATGTGAATCAGTTTTGAATTAACATTGGTTAACTGAATATTCAATGAGTTGTGATGACAAGTTATTAACAATACAAATAGTTTACTCCTGCCATCTAAATTTTCAGGTTTTAAGTTTTACTCTTAATACGATTCAACATTTTTGTCACTAGTGTTACACTCGACATGGGGCACAGCCGGTCTTTTGTTGCGGTTAAAACTGAGAGGTGTTTACACAGCACAGCACATTATACCTGCGCCTTAATCTGAGACGAGGAAAAAAAAGAATGCCTCCGAGGCCTGAAGAAACGGAAAGAGTGAGCAGTAGATTAGCAGATGGAGAGAACTGAACCAGAAGAATCCAGCGCTAGGGGCTACGACATTGCAATCCTATGTGTATGCAGTGTTTGTGTGCATGTCTGAACCTTAGTCTCCGTACACACCTCTTACCTCGCTGTTCAATAGCAGAAGTCTGACTGACAAGAAGACTTCCCAGCTGTGAAGGGGCAGGACTTTGGAGACACGCAGCCTGCAGATCTGGACTTTGTTGAGCAACGCACTGGCACCTTGTGTATAAAAGCATGGAATGCACTCATGCCAGTAATACGTAGCCGAACGATGTGCTCATTTGACTAATATCTGCCGCTCTGAAATCTACTTTTATGGACTTAAAAGGTGCACTGTGTAATTTTTCTGGAGGAGGGTCCATCACCTGCTTTTCTTTTTAGTATTTGTTTTACCTGTAATGGTCCACACTATAGCATTAAACCTTATCTATCTCTAGTAATGTTTTTCCCATTTCCTATATTATACTACATTATACTTCAAACAACAGGCCAAGGGTGATCCTCTGAATTCAGAAGAATACAGTATTGTGAAATTTCATCATCATGTGAGTTTAATGGATGGAGAAGTCATAGATTTTCAGTTCTAGGTACTTTATCTTTACATTGTGAGATAGGGTCAGTGCATTAGGTCAGTGCCATCTAAATGCCACACAGTATAATTTGCCTGTTTTATATGTTTATATATTTTGGCTCTGGGCAGACCTATATACAAAATTATAGCTTTCTCACTCTGACTTGACAAGCCCTTCTCCTGACCATGAGAGGAAGATTAGTGCCAGAAACTCAACTGGAGTGACACCCACAAACCACCAAGGAGGTCATGGGAGAATTAACACGCTGTAACTAGGCTGTTGTCCATGGCCGTGCGCTGGAACCTATCACAGTAGCATAGACAAACGGGCTGGATGTATACAATAGTGAGTGGGCCAGTGCAGGCTGGGCTAATGTGAGGTGGTGGGTGTGTAGGCTGGACTTCAGGGTGAACTATATAGCCACTGAAGGGTTGCAGGGACGTGCTGTTCTCGCAGTCAGGGGCATGCACTGGTCACTGACAGCCTTACTGTTCTGAGCTCTCACATGCTTAGCCTATAACATCATCCACATGAAATCAAACGTGACACACTTCATAATGTCGCCGCTGGCAACCCACCAAACAATGCATAATTACAGTTTACTTGCTGTATAGAGCTGGGCATTATGAGGAAAAAAAATTCTTATTTTCTACTAATTGCACATCTCTTACTGTGCACATTTTATGAACTAAAAAAAAAAAATGCGATTAAAAATAACTACTACTTATGAGCTAGTATATAGAAATTATATGGAATCTAGAATATAACTAAAATATCTTCTATGCATTGCTTGACGTTTCATAAAAATGTTTGTGTTTAATGTTTACAAAACATCACATTTGGCCAGCTTCATTTAAGTTTTTGAAGAGAAAGCAAAATTTAAGAAATCACTATAGGACAACCTACTCTCGTGACTCAAGAAGAAAAAAAAAAAAGTGGTATGTTTGAGAAGGTTCAAAAATACATTTCCATGTATTTTATAATGAATATAAGGTGACAAAGTTCTCCTGATTGCGGGGGAGGGTCATTGATGTCTGAGTGGATGATGGCGATGCAGCCAGGCCTACAGCTCTCCTGCCGTGAATGACCTCATCGCCTGGCCCCTGGCATTGTGACCAAGGCACAAAGCCACGCGGGGGACACAGGGAGACTGCACAGCATCGTGGGGGAGGGCGCGGGTGCGAGGTGGGACGTAGATGCGATAGAAGAAGAAACACAGGAAGAGAGAAAAAAGGGGAGACCACCAAGTTGTCAGGAAGAACTGCAACTAGAACACACAGTGAGTCAATGAGCACGACAGGAAGCTAACACGCACACAAACAAGCAGAGTAAACAATACACAACGCAAAGCTCTAATTTGTTAATGCTGCTGTTATTACACAGCCCACCGTAAAATACAAATCATGACCAGACAAACACCTGAACACACAAGAGCTCCACAAGAGGACAGGAAAGTGCACTACAGGGCAGGCTGCAGGGAGCTTCCTATATACTGTACATAATGAATGAGAAAACAATCATGTACCGCCATTCACTTCTATTACATCCTGTTTTGTGCAATCTCAGGAAGAAGTGTTGATAGAGTCACTAAACAGGAAGCTAATAATGGTTAAGCAACACTACAGTCTGGGATGTGTATTTGTCTATAAGCAAGTGTTTAGTGCAATGGTTTTTAGATTTCACTTTTCAAACCACCTGAAGTTTCAGAGTACTCTAAATTTCATCATCTTGAGAAAAAAAAAGTGATCTTAACGTAGACAAAACAGAAACTTTTGATGAGGCAAGTCTAAACAGGACTAAACAAGAGCATACACCTGCAGTAAATAGTATTTGAATAGTTTCAAGTATCTAAATTTCAAAAGTTACAGCAATATAGAGTGTATATGGTACATAGATAAACAAACATTCAAACAACATTGTGTTTATATAGTTTTTGTCATATCATTTCTAAAAACCAACCTTGTAGTTTAGACCTATACAAACATGTTCTGAAATGCAAGCAATTACGTTTATCATTTAGATGTCTCTCAGATTTGAATGCTAAACTATATAAAATGAATGAAGAAACTGAAAAATTCACCCACAACTAAAAAAAAACAAAACTCACCTTTGTTAAAAACATGCTGCATTACTCCTTACTCCTTACTTTTGTTTGTCTATTGTATCAATGCACATAGAATTATTCTTTGTGTTGCAGAGACACCCTCTAGGGATGGCTATATGCATACAACAGTATAAGCACTATTATTTGTGTGTCTGACAAAATATTGCATTATAAAATTGATAAATGGCCATTCTGTGTCACCCTACACGATCTCTACGGTGATGGGGTATAATAAGGTAATTTAATTGAGTAAGTCACCAGATAGCATAACAGGACACGTATCTATCTGTCTCTAGTTGCAGCCTCTTTGTTGTTTTGCTCTTTCACACCGATCTTAAATAAACTCTAGTGGGAACATGAGACACGGCGCTCCTCTCCCGGGCTGGTTAAGTGTCTCCGCTCTGCTACTGTGTTGATATAAGCTACCTTTATTTATTATTCTTGTACAAATCCAGACACAACCCAATGCCGGGAGTTTGTACACTAGAAACAAAAAGGATGGTCCGTGTCCATCGACAAAGTCCAGCAGGGGTAGGTGAAGAGGTCAGGGCTCAGGGGGCAAAGGTCAACTAATCTGTCACTTCATCAACTCATTACTTTAGCTGTTAATGAGAGGATTAAAACAGGCAGGATAAAGTACTGCCACCCCTGCGACAAATCCCATTCTCACTTGCAACATAGATTTTATTTAAGGACAAAAAGTTAAAGAACATGTGCTAAGTGTGAGGCTGAGTAGCTGTGTTATTCTGAACTGCCATTAGAGACTACAATGTATAAGAAAGTTATTATTGAGTAGGGCTCAGTATTATTAAGAGGTTGCCCATAAAACCCATACCTCCATAAATTACACAATACATACACAACACGTATCTTGATACAGTGAGTTTTCTATTCGATTCAATATGTTATATGTCAAATCAATTTGATGCACTTTGATAAAAAATAAAGGTTAAATCATGGCTGTGATGTTAAAAGTCTTTGTTAAACCACTATCTCTGCAAAGTTAATACGAAATGGACCCATTTTAATCATCAAAACAATTAATATATCAAATGTCTTGCATAAATAAGTTTCCTTCCTCTAAACAAGCAACAAAATTTTAGAGCTATAAAATAAACCAAAAACTACTCTTGCCGATATGTTGACACAGCAGCCCATGATATCGATATGTATCATCAAATTAAATGACACAATATATCAATACAAATCTATCACAGTCATCAAAAGTCATAGGTTTCAAGATACGGCAAACGTCCACAGTGGTCATAGTAGTTAAGCAATTGAAATCAAAATATTAGAACTTTTGAATGTGGAAAGGTCCTCACAAAGTCCTCCAAATCAGGAAGGATTTGTTTGTCTGAAACACATGAATAGGGCAATAGCTCTGAAACTTTTCATGCCAAGTACCACCTCATTTATTTGCCTTTCAGAGTACCACCAGATCTAAACCAACCAACACTGTAACAGTCTAAACAAGGACTAAAATATGTCTAAATCAAGATGAAACAATGGCTTAAATGTGGACTACTACTAATCAGGACACAAGAACTGCCCATGTACCATCAGTAGAACAGGTATCACAGTTTGAGAAGCACTAGACCTTTTAGAATATGAACCTAAATGTAGATTCCCATGCTGTTTATTGGCATATAGTATGGACATTTATCAGCTTTATGAAAAGATGACAGACATTAAACATGGGGTGAGTATATGACAAAACAGTATCAATAAATTATAAATGTATAGTTATGCTTGAACAATCTACACACACAAGTTAGATACAGACTGTTTTCCAAGTTTTAGAGTGCACCTCCCAGAAGGGCATTAAGGGAACGAGGGCATTAAGATGTGGTGAGATCAACAGACCCACATTATGAGCCCATATATTATTTATACGTTCCCATTTGTGTGTGCTTTCTGAATATCAAGGGAAAGCAAATGTGTGCTAAAATGAATTAGCGCATCATTTGAATTCTCCAGAGGATTCCACTCCAGACAATAACTGTGATATCATTTACTCAAGCTGCTACTGTAGCTTCCTGTATATTTTTTTGCGATATTTAGACGGGCACTCTAAGGTCAGTTTACCCAGGTGTGCCAAGAGTCTTGCAGAAATAAGCCAAAATAAACACATATGCGGTTTACGCTTATCAGAAATCACAGCTCGGGGAAGTGAGATAAGCAAGACTAATGAAGTATGTGTGTTGAAACAGCCCATGATGCTGGATGATAAAATGACTTTGATGAAAGGGTTGGATAAATCAAGTTGATATGATTTCCGAATTTCTTTCAAGGAAATTCTAATTGAAAATAGTAGCAGTAGCCTGATGTGTAAATAGTAAAATGAGATAATAGTTTCAGAGCAGGTTACAGAGTTGAGACAGGTGGCTGTGAGGGTGACTTGGGTGTTACCATTGTAAGCTTAACACAATGTGAAATCAAACACCTGCTGCCAGCTTATCTCGTATATGTGTGTGTGTGTGTGTATGTGTGTATGTGTGTCGCGGGAAAATCATACAGTAATGAGGTCATTATGGGAGCTAATGGGCAGTAAACAGAGAGGTCCGCCCCTTGGCCTGCTGGGAGCGACTCCATGGCATAGGTTCAGGATTCTGTTTAGAAAAGAGCCAAGGTCGAATAGATACAGAGGTGTAATGAACTATGCACCAAGTTCTGCTTTGCAATTGTGAAGGTGCATTATAGGGCTGAGCATTTTGAAGGAATATTTAATCAGTATTGAACAATACTATTACATGTACTATTGCACTTTTATAATAAAGATTCACTTTACAGGGCTGATGTAAATGACTGTTAACATTGGATAGATCTAATTCAAACAAATGCACTAATCACATAAGTTTTGAACAACAAGGTTAGCAGGTCTTAAATAAGATGACCTAATGTTTTTGGATTATATTACCTGAATGACTGCTGCCTTTTAGATTTGCTATCTGGGACAATTCAGTTCAGACAGTTCAATTAGAAATAGTCTTGTGGGTTATAAGGTGAGGAAAAAAATACATTAAACAAGCTTTATGTAAGGATATTTGAGTCATTAAATGAAATTAATTTACATTTAATTTTCTACATTATCTTATTATTACCATGGGATTTTCTTTGTCTTGCTGTCATAATATGATGAAATTAATGTTTGTTAATGTCTTGTGTATATTGTGCTGTACTTACATGCAAATGTTCAAAGTCGTGAAACTGCTACTCCATTTTTTTTCCCCAAAGGGACAAATATAACTCTATTCTACTCTATTTCCATTTTATAAATTCTTAAATTAATAATATATATTTTATTTATTATTTGTATTATTTTATTTCCATTGGTGGTTTAGAGTCCACGATCATCTAGTCCTTATAATACCAAGTCTAGCCACAAGGGGGCAGATTACAACTTGTGCCAGTTCCAAACTTGAATAAATAGACCATAACAAATATTAGTGTATAGTTGATAAAAACAATAATAAATCTTCCACATATTCAGACACACGATGGTCGTGCTCAGAAACCTTATCCATAAACTTTGTACTGGTCTGTTAATGAAAGACTTACCTAGTGGAGCAGGCTATACGCTGCTCTCAGTGTCTGACAAGGGGTGCACCGATGAGCTTAGTGTTTCAGGGATAATGAAATCTCTGTCTGCCTTTGTAGTGTGGGCTGTGCGCGTTTTAGCCTGTGCATGTGTGTTTGTGTTATAAAATGGAAGGATCACACCAAGGGGAAAAGAGGCCAGTGAAGACAAAAGTACAGAGAGTGGAAAGTAAGCCAGGGGAGAGCCCGCAGAAACAAAAAGGCTTCCATTGTTGTTCTGTCTCTCTCATTATGAAAGGGGATGATAGAATAATATAGTGCTAATGGGGGAACAAATTGTGTGGCGTTCGGCTTACATAACCGCTGACTGACTAATCACACATGATGTTTCCATGAAACACAGAGATCTGGCTTCTGGCCTGGCTTTTCTATGCACTTTATCAACAGCCACATTCATTTGATCCACAAATGCATTCTAGTTCTACAGAACAACACTCAGATACTAATCAATACTGAAAATAGTATCAAACTAGACACTCATTTGAACAGGTATCAATGCTGAAAAAATTACATAGGAAAAAAGTTGGATCAGCAATGTTTCTATAATCATGGGGTTATCAAAATTGGTATTGAGTATTGAGCATTTCCCTTGTTGAAAATTGAGTTTGAATTTGAAATAGTAAGGGTTATAAGTGCCTAAAAAGCTGCTGTTACACAGACTTTATTTGAGAATAAGTAGTGTGAATTGAGGGTGAAGTGTGGTGATGGTCATTCAGCCGAGAATTGAAACCTATTAACTGTACAGAGTTAGTCTCATATATTTAACATAATGAGCAGAATAATGTGTACAGCCAAAATGCCCAAAGTAGTGTCAATGCCAGAAAGAACATTTGCAGAGCTGTAAGAAACCTAACAACCAACAGCCCACAAACACGGCCAGTTTGTGGAAAGAGAAAAAAAAGTATGGAATGAATGAGAAAAAGACAGATGATCGTTTGAGTCAGACTCCATCTGCTATTATAGATCACTGTTTGACAGCTTAAACTGTGTTTTTGTACTAATCACTCATGTATTTATTAAATATCATTTAAACTATTTAGTTTTTTGTGCTCCATTTTGTGTGTTACAAAGACCACCAAGTTACCATGGGAAAATATTTTTAAAATAATATCTTGTGAAGTTCACATTCTTGAATTGGATTATGTTTTAATTTCACATGGCGGCTTGTGGCCTATATAACTCTGTTTTTGAAAGAACAGTTAGAAAATAGGACTGACAATTGTTGAATCTTATTATTTGTTAGGAACACAATCATGCCATATGTTACAACAAACACACCTTTGGGGTTGAATAATTAAGCTTTTTGTATCAAAAAATAATTCACTTTTGTTGAATTATGCTGACAGAGGAGGCTGAGTAATTACAGTAATATTAACCATGAACCAGTTCAACAAATGTGCAATCTGATGTAAAGTTTACCATTAAATTCTACTATAAAATTGTGACCTGCCCTCAATTACAATCTTGTGTCACATGAACACATTCTGTTTGAAAAGCTTTTAACATTCCAAGACAATGTCATAATCAACAACATGCACAGTTGCAGAAAGCTGATGAAACTACATTACATAGCATGGCAGGACACTCTAATTGGATTAGATTCTTGTATTTCTAATTTATTGTGGCTAAAAGTCATCTAATCAGCCACATCAACCACCCAAGTGTACAGGCCCTCCTCTGCCCTGATACATCACTACTGCTCGCCACTTGGGACCGTTCAGACACATGCAATCAGGGGCCTGCCGCTTGTGCCAGGGGACCGTGGTGAATTGTCAGCTGACGAAAGACTGGAAAGAGCGTGTTTTGGGTTTGGTCCATCAAGGCTTTAGCCGACAGGAAAGCTCCGCTGTTTCCTCCCCGCACGGCATAATGGATTCTCCCCGCCAATGAAACCCTATTCCCAGTGGCAGACGGGATCAGCAGACACCTGAGACATTCCCACTGCGCCCCCCTTCTGTGTCAGAGCCAGACCAGACATGACCAAAGAAGACATAGTTTAAGAGAAATAAGAGGTGAGAGATGATGCACAGGATCATAAAATCAATTTCAGTCCGTTTATGAAAGCATATGATACACCACTCTTATCTCGCTGTCAGGTTACCAAGGCAACAGTCACACAACAGAGCGACTGGCCCCTCTCCACACAGACCCGGACTCCTGTCACGTCTGTCCCACTTCTGAACCTCCCTCCAGACGTCTGTGTGAAGCCGAGGAAGGCAACACTGGCACTCAGTGGTCACAAGAGCAACACTCCCATGGAACTAAAGACAGAGTCACACGAGTATGGACCAGCACTTAAATACTGTTTCCCATGATTTCTAAAAGATAATGAAACCACAGCAATTTATTCTTTCTCGAATAAATAAAATATTAAAAAAAATATGGAACCAACCAAATGATGGAATATCTCATTTGAAATGGAATAGTGTAATTGTTACCCCTTTAGATCTTAAACAGGTGGTTAAGCCCATAGCATTGTAAAAGATTGTAACAGTTTTTTTCCTGTTACTTCCTATTTGTTTGTAAAGCATCTTTGAGTGTCCAAAAACGCACTATATAAGTCTGATGTATTATAATAATTATTATTATTGATAATACAGATGCACAAATTACCTCCTCTCATTGTCATCCAGATGAGCAAACAGCACATTCTTGGAAATGGCCTTAGCCAGGGCGGTCATGGTTTTGTAGTCCTTGGGGATCACCTGTGCAGACAAAGCAGTAATATCCATTATAGTAATATAGACACACATTACTAAACCCAGTGCAGGTGGACACATGAAACAAACCAGCATAAACACATTATAAGGCTGACTTCAAAAGAGCCCTAAAATGAGTAATTAGAGAGCAGAGTATTGGCAAAGTCTGAAAGAAATATTGTGCACGTGTGTTGGTATTTTTGGGAATGCCCATCTGTTCAGGGATTACGCTCAAAATGTCACACAGCTCTTAAAATTCACAGCAGCCTGGACTCATTCATAAAACATGCATTTTCATGTAGCCAGTGTACTGCTCTGTGTGTGCGCGAGAGGCCACAACAAAGCCACAGAAGTCTGAGCAGAGGCTCGTCTAACTCCCATTACTGTAATATAAGAAAGGCATTAAACACTGGAGGCAGACACAGACAGCAGTAGTCTTGTAAAATATTTTCATAGAGATGTATAAATGGACTAGTAACCATGTGGGCAGATGAGGAGAAATAAAACAGAATGCAAAAGTGAGAAGTAGATGAGTAGATGTGTGTTATGTGTTGAAAGAAGAGGAGTGGTCGCCCTGTAATAAACTCACACAACAGATGTCTCCACATGAAGAGAACCACAACGCTCTATGTACAACATCCTACAAATACAGTACACCAGGCACCACCACATCAGCACTGAAGCGTTCTAGCACAGAGAAGACAGTGACCTGGAATCATGAATTTGGAGGACAGGCCTATCCTGGGAATACATTTTTGGATAACTCTAAGCTCTTTATCATTCCTGACAAAATGCACCTATTGGGAACACAAAGTTGAAATCAGGACAGATTTGCTGTAGCATTGATAAAAAACTTAAACAAAACTGCAGGTTAGTGGTTGTGGATGTGGCTATTAATAGAACACACTTTATGGGTCAAAGTCTCTTCACCATTTTTACTAAACATAATTATAAAAAGGTACTTCTGTATTAAACTAGAATCAATTGTACTGAGTAAATTGTGCATTCTCACAATCTACAGTGTAACAGGCGTGAAACTGTAGTGAAGATCTTGTTGAAAATCATATATCTCAGTAAGAAATGCATGGAAAATAGTTCACCAAGATAGTCAAGCAGGCCCCAAAAACCATGGTCCTTTACTAAAGCCATGTGGTTGTATCTTTGTGGAAACTTGTCTCTATCTTGCAATGTTAAAATAACTGAAGAATGAAATCAAAATGAAAAAAAAAATAAGGTAATAAATTATTAACCTACAACATTAACAGCACCTACACTGCTGGATAACAGTAAAATCAATACAGTATATAAGTCTATAGGAACTGACAAATGTGCTGATTTGAACTTTTACAGAAAAGGCATTTCAGTCAGATTGATACTGAAAGATACCACACAAGACTGGTGCTGAAATCTTAATCTATATCATAATTAACTTTAAGTATACATTATGATCAAACATAAATCTTGTCTAAATGAGATCTTTTCATGGACATATGTTTTAAATTACAGTTTCTGTCTGTATTTATATGAAGGACTGAGGCTGTGCCATCTTATCGCACATACCTTATGCTCCAGTGGTCACAGATTACACTGTGGTGACAGTGGGCTTCAAGCAGTCATGTCATTACCACCTTGCAATTAATAATGCCACATTCAACTAAATGTAACATTGTAATCATATGACATAACAATGCTTATGCTTGTGCAATACTTGCTTTTATTATCCTATGTTTTATTTGAAATTAAATGCTACTTACTCTTTCTTCTAACTTTTTTCTTGTTTTCTTCTTGTGGTTAATACATTTTGTAAAGCCACTATAGAGTCATAATTAAGCTTTCATTTGCAATCAGTCATAAGTTATAATCTTCCCTGTAGCTCAAGAGGATATGCTTTTGAGTAGCCATTAAGAGCTTTCTGCTTGGCTAATCAGTGCACCTGACATTTGATGGAAGTCTGTTATGGATTTGTCATATTCATCATTCTATTAGTTCTTTCAACTAAGACATGACTGTCAAAATGGGCTTTTAGTGAGTGTACTTTGAGGATCTGGCTTTCCTCAACAAATACTGAATATTCTAAAAGTGCTGCATTTGGAACCAGAACAGTGGTGCTACAGGTATATGGTCCGAAGTACAATTTATTTGAGTGAATACGATATCTGATAATTGAGAATATCGAAATTTTTAAGTCTTAAGCAAAGCCCACAAATGTAAAAAATCTTAGTGAAATTCTCAAAATTACGTTTCTGAAAAACTATATTCAGTGTATTCTTTTGCTGCCCCCTTGTGGCAAGACTTATTATATCTGACCATATCACGCAACTAGATAATATTTTCTTTCTTGGCCAAGCATTCTTCAGATATTTTTGGATGGTAGATAGTTTGGTACTTAACCTGTGTGTATTTATTGCATGCATTACAGTCAAAAATTGCTTGCATCTTGCCATACTGACCTTGCGCACATAGCTGACTGCGTCCTCTTCGGTGTAGACCTCGGCGCTGACCCCTCCCCTGCGGCGGCGAGCCTTAACGACTGGGTTGGGAGGTGGGGGGGAAACTTCATCATCATGTGAGTCCGACTGGCTGTTAGATTTCTGCCGTGCCATGATCTGCTTGCATTCTTCCTGTAAAAGAGCAGATGAAATAAATAGCTTTAGGCGAGCAGTCATCTGAGACCATTCAATAATTCTGCTACCTCTCAAATAATCACATGCAAATGGACTGACTCTTTTACTCCCCCCACAGCAGCTCAGGTAACAACGCTCCTAGTTTCAAGTTTAGCAAGGATGAATGTCCAATTGCCATAGGATGATGGGGGACATCAAATATTAATAACTGGGAGTTGAACATGCAGTAAAAAGACAACACAAGCACTCTCCATGAGCACCCACTAAATAAGAACACTGCAGCAAATGAATTATTAAGCTGAGCCTTGATTAAGACATTAACATAATGAAGCAATAACATCACTGTAGGCTTGTTTACACTGTGGAGTGAAACATGGGGACCAAATAGCATTGTGTATAAGGTTGTTCAACTCGCTATGTTTGGCTGTTCAGAAAACCTAACATCCAAGAACTAGGGCTGAGCAATTAATTGGATTTGATTCGATATCGACAAAGTAAAAAATGGAATAAAAAAACAAGATCAATCAATATGACACAAAACATTTCTACCATATGGACCGACCCTACCAAGAACACAATGCGTATTAAACTACTCACATAGTACACTATTGAGAATTGTTCTTTTCCTAACAATTAACAACACCATGAAGTTTCATTTTTAAATGGGATCAGGAGGAAAGAAACAAGAGACTTGGGAATCCTACTTAAACATTCAAACCCATTTTACTCTGGTGTCAGACAAAATAACCTAGTTATTACTGTAATTACCAAATGCCTCAAGCAAGAAGAGGGAACATCAGTTGCTAACTCCTCTCATCCAACTGCTGGCACTAAAACGGAGTGAGAGAGAGAAGCCAAGCAGAGCCACAGAGCTGTGTGAAACTCAGAGAAATAATTAAAAGCTCCAACTTCCCAAAGTGCTAAACTTCTAGCGAGAACTTAAACACACAGAACAAGGTAAAAGGACTTCTTAACTTTTCATAGCAGCTTTGATCTTAGCATTTGCACTTTTGAGGAAACATCCTTTGGCGTTTTCTTTTGCCCTTGTTAAAAAAAGACTATAGTAATGCAGATCCCACACAAAAAGCAGGGATACTCAGGACACACACATCCATAATGTGCTTATACGCAGAGTCACTGCTTCAGGGAACACAGCCAGCAGCAGCAGGACGGGATGAGGGAAGGTTGAACCAGGCAGCGAGGAGCAATGCCACATTCGTATACACTCGCACAGCCTCTCAGACACACTGCAGGATAAGGAGGGGTTTATATATACTCTCGCCTTGATGAAAGCACGCTGACTGTGGCTACCAATAAAAGATCTTTTCAATACAATTGTGCTTCCATAAAAGACAATTCAATTCTCAAAAAAACAAAAAAAAAAACAAGCATAGAACTCCTGCTGTCAACAAGGCTTGCATATCTACTTACTTAATACATAATAGGATTATATAAATTTATATTTACCATTGCATGAAGGACCTCTATCCAGGCCTGTTGTCACTTTGATCTACAGGCATCAACACCTCACAATGTCAACACGCATAGACCCTTTTCAAAGACACGTGCTCCCCATGCTAGAGAGCCTCAGCATTGTTCAAATCCCATCAGCCAGTAGAGAGACCAAACAGCTCAAAACATCCAAACAAATGAACTCAAGAACTGGGACAAAAACCCTGTGTCTCCATCGCTCCTGCGCAACTCTCTGCCTGTTTGTCACCCTCTCCCTCTCCTCCTCGCTCGCACTTGCAATCAGGTGGCGCAATGAGCAGGCAGCCTCCTCTCGCTTCCCCTCAGTCGCTATGACAACCGCGGACTGGGAGCATCCTGAATAGTTGATGGAGAGAGCGTGCTACCATGTCTCACACACCTACAGTGGTGACGCCTTTTGACAGATTGTCTTTCGCCACGGTGACTCAGATGACAGGATGGACGGCGTCACTGTCTTTTGGTACATGAACATCTGCTCAGGACAAGCATGCAATGTGGAACAAATGTTGATAGAAATTGTCAAAAATACTTTAGTTACAAGTGACCATTAAAGCAGACAGTTCTCATTGGTTTGCTAGACAGATGCTTTACTCTTCAGCTAAAAGGTTTTGCTTGAGCACTGTAACTACTTTTTACAGGTCACATGCAATACTGATAATGTACTGTAGAGTTTTTTAGTTCTTTGCGAAACAGCGTAAAACGTTTGAATAGTCAAGTATCACAGTTTTTACCATAACATAAAGCTGTAGTACTCCATTAGTATTTTTGTCCTTTTCTCTCCATTTCAAAATATATAAAACAGCGCTGGAGAGTCCTTTAACGTTACCTCATCAGTGTCCTCATCTTGCCCATGTGCCCTCTATGTCTGGGTGCTAGACACTGTTTTGTACCACAGAGAGCTCCACCCCCGCCCTCTACAAGAGCATCAGTGTGGACTTTGTTAAAATTCTCTCAACACTGAGCCATAGCCACAAGACAATATGCATGAACATCCATGCAGGCAAAGTCTTGTGAGTGCAACTGAGGTCAGATACATAAAAAGGGTTTTGAGAGCTTTTTCCATGGCCCCTTTTAGTTGTTCATAGACACAAACATATCATGTCTATCAATAGTACAGTACACGTGCAGTAACTAATCTACTAGATAGCTAGCGGTTCATAACTTTTGTGGTGGAGGGTCTGGTAGATTACCCACCAGGACAATTTACAGGTTAGGGCTATGAAGAGGAACAGTAAGAAGGCCTCTTTTTCAAAGGATGTTTTTAGCAATAAAAACAACAATTCATGCAAAACAGAAACATTTAATGTCATTCTGTGAAAAATTCAAGACATTGAAGGTTTCATGGAGAAAAGCAGGTGGCACAACCACCAGGAAGTTCTTCATGAACTTCTAATTATTATGAAATTTCTTTCCCTGAAATTTCCCTGAAATTTTCAAATTGCAAAATGTTGTATTGCTGTTGTATTTAGAAGCCTTTTCTTGACTGCATTTACTAACATTTTTTTTTTTTTTACAAACACTGCACTATACACTTAAGTAAGTGAAAAATGCACTCCTGCCTCACCTCCTACTTAGTTATTGTTATTGTATTTAACAGTTTTTCTTTGTGCTCTTGCTCTGTGTTGGTCTGTTGGAGTCTGTCCTGTTTCTGCGTCATCACAAAAGGCTAGGTGCCAAAATGAAAGGACAGAAGACACATACATTGTAAAAATAAGCTATTCATTGGAAGGACACTGTGCACACAAACATAGATACAAAAGACCTCACGTGGATCCAAGCAAAAGCATGCATCTCCAATTTCTGTTCAAATTATTTTAAATGTGTCATTCTTATTTTTGGATTAGTAATTCTAGTTTATTGAGCAAGAAGGTCCTTGTAAAGTAGGATTGACTAAAATGAATAATTTTGCACAAAAGGTATATAGTCTAGCACACAAACTTTGTACCGATTGATTACAAGCTCTAAATGTCTCTAAAAACCTGGTAAAATATGTTTCTAAATTTATCCCAAAAACTATCACTGACCTTTGCAGAAATGCCATAAAATCTTAAGAAACTCATCTTCAAATTCATCTAACAAATAACCTAATCAATTGAAAACCCCAAAGTTCCACACATTTGCACAAGAATAAATCTGAATAATTTATAGACTATTACCTGTCACGCCAGGCTGGAGACAACACTTTCCTACTCCAGCTCCACTGACAAAAACATGTAAGTGAACCAGAAACAACAGGACACTCCACGGGCACACACAATACAGGACACACATTAAAGCACACACTGGTAATGAAGCATAGAGCGCAGATCCACCGGCCCAGCTAAAAGTCCTCTCATCACTGTGTTCCACACCATTACAGTGCCACAATAGACACTGCGGCAACACAACTGGGACATAAAAACTGAACTGTGTGCTTTATAAAATGCATTGTAGGATAGTCTGCCGCCACTCCACGCTGATTTGGAATTGGGCAGTTACTTGCCTGAATGCAAACTTAGCCCATTGTCCATAGGATTACTTACTTAGACACTAAATTATGGGCATAGTTAGCAAAAAATACAATTGAAAAACAAATGTTCCCTCAAAGGAAAAAAAAATAATTTCTTTACATCCACTATGAGGGCATGCATCAGAAATATGGCTAGCTGATTTTTGTACAAATAGGGGTTAGTGGTCTATAGATACTAACATCAAATACAAGTGCTCTGAAACACAACTTTAATGTTTTATTTTTTATGAGCATTTACACAAAATCTACTCTCAAAAGCTAATCTAAAAGGTCCCCAGTTAGAATATTGATCTAACTAAGCTTTACTAATTTGCAATAGAGAAACTGTCAAGAATTCCTCATGACCAATGATTACATTCATCACAATGATAGAAAAATGTATACAGCTTTATGAAGGCAACTACTGTGAGCTAAATGTGTTTGGTTTATTACTAGGGGTTGAATATGTTGAGATAACTAAGATAACCAAGAAGGACCACCAATGGACCACCAGGGAGTCATGTGTTGCTGGTCTGATTAACCTAAAGGGGCCCAAGGTGAGCTGAGGAGTGCTGTGCTAGGCCTGGGTCACTGCCTAGACCCCTGGCTGACTTTGACAAAATACTTAGAGCGCAGCCTTAAAAATACTGCTACTGTCAGTATACAAAATGACAGATAAGCACATGGGTAGAGGATACAGGTGGAGGTGAACACTACTACTTCTATTACTACTACTACTACTACTACTACTACTACTACTACTACTACTACTACTAAAACAACAACAGACACTACTTCACTTCATAAAACTGTCAATCACAGGGAGAGGAGGAGTGGCCAAATATGTTATGATGTGTGTGGTGACAGCTGAAAGGCGTCTCATCTTACACGGGCAGGGGATAATGGCAGCTGATTGACGAGGAATTCTCTCACAGTACAATATGATGGGGCCATGCTAATAGAATCAGGCTCAAACTTGTGTACTTTATGAATCTGACAAAAACAGCTTGCTTCATGGCATCCATATGCAATTGTATGGTCTTTATACACAATATACACCCAGAAAACATCTTATTATTCCAAATAGTACTTTGACTTTGACTAAAATATGTCAACCCCAAAACAAACAACCCTGGTTTAAGAGGGGATCAATAAAATACATTACCAAAAATTATTAAAGGAGTTACCAGTAGTTGTAGTTTGTACCACAGTTTTGATGTAGCAAATGATGACGACTACAAAATTCTTTTGGCAGAATTGTAAACACATTATGTTTTATTTAATCATCAACAGGAACCAAAGCCAGCAGCAGCAAAAATGTGATGCCAGAAACAGTGAGGTGATTGAATGGGCCCTATTCATCTAAACATGTACGCTGGCAGCTGCCAGTTGGGCATTTCCACAATTTACATTTTGACAGATTTAGCTGATGTTGGCTGTGAATCTGTGACAGGGATTTGATTTTGCAAAACACTTCAAGAATCTTCTAATTCTAATTCATAAAAAAATAAAAAGTGGCAAACTGATGTTTTCAAATGAATATGTACTGTCTCAACACTCCTGTGAACCTGGCAAAGCTAAAGCTGAGGGCAGCAGTTTGAAGTGGTGTGGAGGAGATCAAAAGCATCATTACCATGCATAAATACACAGGATAAAAGCGAGCAGGCGCCTGTCATTTTCCCATTGACTCAAAGACATGCTATTACATTCAAACAAAAGCCAGATAAAAAGATGATTGTGCATGTTTCCATCTGCTTATGGCTACACAGCAGACACTTGAGAAAATAAGGATTTTAAGGCATTGCTTTTAAAAAAAAAAGATGTTGCACAGAAACAAAGACTGTGAGATTCCAAAAAGACGGTGTGATCCAGAGCAGACATGAAATTGGGTTAGGCAAAGGAGGGGGCAGGGCTCTGCTGCTTTTTGGCACAACAACAAACAAGCAGAGAGGATCGGGTGGACAATACTTTAAGCATTGCATTGCTCTAATCGTTTAACTGTAACACTTACAGCAGACAACACTATCTTATATTGTATCAAACACATATCTTTAATCCATGTTAAACAATAACTATAGGAATTATCAACTACTGAAAAGTTACCAGTTAAGTAAAAATACAGCTAGAGGGTTACGCATCAGCTGTATCTCAAGACTTAGAACACACATCTGTTACCAAGAGAAACTGTGGAGTGCATGAATAATACATGATAATGTAATGCAACTTTTAGCGTTATTTACAAAAGTGCTATCAGTGAATTATTGTTGTCTTAGTAAACTAATGGAACATGCAACCATGCAGATTCTGTAATACAATATATGAAGAAGTACATTCACAGCCACTCAACAGTTCTGTTATTGACTCTATCCTTATTAGTATTCCGACAGCCTCACTTTGCAGCATAACCCTCTCCTGTAACAACAGTAGTACATGTCCTGTATCTCTGCAGCACTGCTCAAAGCTTGTTCCAATGATCTGTCTCTTTGGCAACAGAAATGAGACCCTTAATACACAGCAAAGAGCTGACTCAAGTGTCATCAACAGAGCACTCTTACCTTCAGCATACACCCTGTTGTAATAACATAGACTGGCAATACAAAGCACTGAGGAGCATCCAGGCACTAGGATAAGAACCATTGCATGCCCAGCCCCAAATGGTTAATAAAAGGATGAGTATACGAATGACAAAGCACGGATTGTGTTTTATTTCTGAGATGTGTGAAAATGAAACTTATGACTCTCACATGTCCATACACATACGCAGCAACTTCACATAAATACAACTCCTGAAGCTAAAAGGCTGATAGACTAGAGCCTCAATATAACACTGGTGCTTTAACAATTGCAGCTTCTGTTCTTGAAACTAGCCGAAAGCTCCATATAGTACACCTTTGTGGTCTGTTTGAGATCATGGTGAATGAGAATATATCATTGTTCAGTCATCTAAATCTCATGACCTGCTCAAAAGCCAACTAGTTTTGTAGAACCTTAAGGTAATATTAACACATTATTTTACTGTAATTAAGCAAGAAAATAATTATTTTTCTGTGTAAAAATGTCAACATCAAAATAGCAGTTTCTTGGGAACAATACCTTGTTACTAATACATTGTTGTATAATTTATTAGGTTTTTATGGGTGATTCATTTCCAGTCAAATGGCAGGACTTTTTATACCTTTACTTTTTGAAAAAGAGTAAAGTTGCCAAAACTGAAGAACTCAATTCATTTAACAGGCTTAAGTGCAAAACAAAAGTCTTAAGATAACAAACTTAAGGTAATTTCAAACCAAAAGATTCCAAACATTTAATTCAGAATGAAAGGACCAACCTTCTCCAGTTTTTCAAAATGCTCTCGCAGAAACTTCATAGGACGCTCAGGTTTAGCGATGCAGAGGTTCACTATGCACTCTTTGAGGATCTGCTGGATGTTGTGCTTTTGCACGAAAATCTCACAGCCCTTCAAACTCTCGTCTTCTTCCAGAGTGGAGGAGGAGGTGGCCATCTTATTGTATATCTGTATGGCAGTAGGAGAAAACAGGGAGGACCGTGAGAAGAGGGGTGGAACAGAGACAGTGTTAGTATTGGGGAACATGGGGACACAAAGGACAGTCAGAGGACTGGAAAGATGAGGAAAGGACTTGATCTGGAAAAGAAGAACTCTAAATGGATGCTTTTTCTGAAAAACCTTGACTTTCTGCTGCATTATTGGGTGTAATGTATTTAGGCATTTCAGCTTCATGTTATATGAAAATTTTAAGGACTTTTTACCATTGAAAAGATATAATAATTAGTTTTAATTGTTAATCTCCTAATATGATTAGAAAAATGCAATGTACAATACTGTGCACACATTAATGCCTTAATGATTTTGCTATAACATTGTGACAACGACCTGTTTTTGTATTGTTTTTCTTTTTCTTTTTGGGATTGTTCAGTGTATGATAGAGAAATACTTTCTGGTGAGGATGACGATAAACACTGCTGCAGAGTGAATTATGTAACATTGCAACATTATGAATGTTCTGCTGGTAAAAAAATAAATAAATTATATATATATATATATATATATATATATATATATATATATATATATATATATATATATATATATATATATATATATGTCTAAAAGTGAAACAAATGTACTGCAGTTGCAGATGTCAGATGAGATATGCTACCCTACTCTACTTCCTTAAAAGCAAGCAAGCTAACATATGACATTGTTGTTGCATATTAATGCAATCCTGTTGTGTCAGAAGACAACCCACAAATGTAGCTTTGATCGTCTAATGAGTATGATCCAATGTAGAGAAGAAAGGTAATAAACTCTTAAAACATAAGGATGCAGTTATACACTAGCTAAGACTAGCCTTGCTAACCTTACAATAACAACATCCAAATCACAGCGAGTGTGCACGCCTAGCGCGACAGAAACTCGATGTGCACGCATGTGTAAGACGACTGAAATGTATCCTTAAACAAGTGTTGTCCCTACCGTTTGTGTTGACTAGAGGATGCTCAATGCGCAAACCCGTCGCTGTAGTCTGAAGCTGATGCCCTGATGCTGCTGCTGCTGCTGCTGCTCTGTCTTTGCTCGCTCTGCCTCTGCGTCAGTCCCAATGACGTCAGTCTGTCATCCTCCCGCATCCTCCCGATCGACCGCAAAGGCTCTCCGGGGACCGCAAGGGCCCCACCGTGGGCCCCACAAAAGAGCGCACATAGCCTAAATGTCAACAGCAAAACACAAGAAAATAATTTCACAGAAATGTCTTTCTGAATTTCTCTTTCTGAAAACCATTAACTACAGGCGGAAAATGTAAAGGCCCAAGAGGCAACAGATTTATATTAATATTATATTATATATTAATATTATTATAAACAGTACGTATAGACATAAATAGATAAATGACATAGGGGGCTGATAAAACTAGCCCCACATCATCTGAGGAATTTGTGGCGTGTTGTTCAGTGTTGTAAGTAAAGTTTGACATTTTTAACTGGAGCTGCCGTAAAGCAGTCGTTTGTTTGTCGTACAACTAGTGGTTACCACAGCAACACATGGCAGCGATGGCGGCAGGAGAGGAGCATGCTTCTTCTGAAGTTGTTTTAAGAGGACTAACTCGGCATTTAAGCTGTCTAAATGAAGACAGCAAAGCGACACGGAAGCGTGCTATTGAACAAATCAAAAAGGAGACTATTGACAAAAATCTTTCCAGCGACGTGTTACAGGAAGTGTTTACTGTTCTGCTAAAGCCTCTGCTCAAATGTCTGTCTGATCCCATGGAGAGATGCAGAGAAACGGCTATTACGATGTTATTCGAGTTTATTCGTTGTGTTCCAAAGCCGGAGGAATCGTTACCTTATCTAATGCCGTGTTTGGCTCAGCGGTTTGGGGAGAAAGACATTCTGGAGCCCGCGGAGGAGCTTCGGCTGTTGATTCTAGAGATGTTGACTCTCACCGTTGAGGTGTGCGGCAAACACCTTGCACCATATTTGAGCGAAATGATCAGTATACTACAAAAAAGCATCGTCGACCCTTTCCCGGATGTAAAAAGAGAAAGCTGCAAATGTACCGTACATTTAGCTAAATGTGTGCCAGGTTGGTCATTGTTGACATTATCTGTTGCTATGGTTTCAGGGGTACTCTTAAACTCTAGGTGGTTGGCTGGGGGGATTGAGGGCATGGGGACAATGATAACAATAATAAACGCACACACAGAGTTGACTGTGTACTAAAGTTTTCTCTTCCCCCTCAGAGCACTTCCACATGCAGGCGGAGAGTTTGGTGAAGCCTTTAATGCAAACAATATCTCATCAGCACTCGAGAGTGCGAGTGTCTGTTATTGAGGCCACAGGAGCAGTCATTAAATATGGCACAGGCAAAAATGTAAATGACGTAGTTTTTCATCTGGCACAGAGACTTTTTGATGACTCTTCACAGGTAGTTTTCATTTTTTTTAGAACTATTATGTTATCACAACTGTTTATGACGCCTTAGTTTATTACACATTAAAAACTTAACTTTTTGTTCCAGGTAAGAAAAGCTGTGACTGCTATAGTAGGTGACTGGCTTCTCCACCTGCCAGATAGATACTCGTATTTTCACACCCTTATCCCACTCCTTCTTACAAACATCAGTGATGAAATAACTGAAATTAGGTAAGATCATTGTTATCATTATTATTATTATTATTATCTTTAATTACAATCAGATTTGGTCAGTTTTGGTACTCTGTTATGCATGATGTGTAAGAAGTCAACATGTTTATGAAATAAAATATACTTTGCATTCAATGATGGCACTGTTTGTTGTGTGCATTTCTGTAACACAGACTTCTGGCAGCTGATCTTTGGCGGCAAGTTGGTGCTCAGTGGGAAAAGGAGAATGAGGAAGATATAAAGGACAAGATGGACTTCCTCCTGACTCCACCGCCTTTCTATCCATCAGAAGGTAACTATACCAATGGAAAAAGTATCATCCAGTACAGCAAATAAAGTTTGTCTAAGTCTAAGCTTGAGTGAAATGTATTTCGTTAACTATTGTTATGATTTTTAAAATAATTTTTAATTTTTTTTATTTTACAATAATTATAAAATATTTGTAAAATTATGGAAAGACTAATGGGCCGGTATAACCCCATGCATAAATGCCTAATGTTAAAGTGGCACCTACCTTTAATTCATAATAAATTGTTGAACTGAGCTTTAATTTCCAGGAATTTGATCAAACCTCTGTCAGTGCAGACATACTCTTAAACAGTATAACTGCAGTTGCTTTACTTGCTAAACATACTGCCATAAATTATCAGTATTTTATTGCTGCTCTAGTTTCAATGTACAGCAGCCCATGTTATATACTTATTTTGACAGGCTAGTATTCAGTGCACGGACTGGTTTGGAGAGATTGATTGTCTGCCCCGGGGCCCTGAAAGTGGATGAACTCTTAACAGGTTCACTACTGTAGGCCAGTACAAAAAGGCTAAATTCATCTGTGGGTTGAATTTTTATGTCCTCAAACCCTCTTTTTCTACACAAGTAACGCTACTTATTACAGCTTCGCCCAGGGTCAGAAAAAGAAAGAAATCTGGCTTATTTTTTGCTTCACTCGTAAATTTGCTGGCCCTCCCAATGTGAACAGGTCAGTGTCAGCAGTGAGAAACGACCAGCAAGAAGCTTGTTTTGTCTTGTCCTGTTTTGTTTCCTTGATTTATCTCTTTCCTTTTCTACTTTCAAAATTCCCTGTTTCCTTTTCATTATCTCTATAAGAAAAAGAAAAAGGCAGAGGATATATAGTACCAAAATAAATTTTACCTCAAGCTCCACAATTATATATTAATTAAAAGGGGGATTTTACAGTAATTACGTTTTGAGCTTTCTACCACATTATAAATTGCTTTTTCATCAATAAACAATAGAGAAATGTTTAATTTATCATCTCATTTCTGCTGCCCTCTGTCTGTACATTTAAATTGTTTTGTTGATACATCATCTTATTTGTCTCTTAATCTAGTCTGCTCTTTTTTATCAAATAAAATTAATACAAATTTATCAATTAGAGTACTTAGTTCTCAAAACCAAAAAAAATCTTCAAGTTTAAGTTGTACTTCATGTATAATACACACTGAAATGTTTTATGTTGCAGTGGAGCGTCCTGGACTAGGCTGTAGAGAGCTTGTTGTTAGAAACCTTGGTAAACTGGTACCTGCGATCACCCACGACATCACTGATTGGTTGGTTGCTACTCGGGTTCGAACATCACAATTGCTATCTGTGCTGCTCCTGCACGCAGAGGACCACTGCACACAGCACCTCCAACCTTTGCTGGCCACACTTTATAGAGCATGCACAGACACAGAAAAGGATGTAGTCAACAATGTAAGTAAATGATATTTTATACATATATTTTGTCTCTATGACACTGGTGACAACATCTCATCTGGACTCACTCTACCTTGTCTCTGACTACTGCTAAACTGATTTCAGGACACATCTGTTGAGCTTTGTGTCAGCACAATTGCTGACACACGAGACTGTTGTTCTCATTTCACTCTGGGTCAAACACAGCCCAAGGACCATGGATGCACCTGTTTATACTGGTTCTTTTATAGATATGCTGGGTTAAAGCATTGTTTCCTGTTACTTATATCCTTTTGCTATCTCTGTTTTTTCTTTCTGCCCACATATACTGTAGTGTCTGGCAGCTGCAAAACTACTTGGAACCTTTGTGCCTCCTGCCGTCTTCCTCAAGTTGATGCTGGGTCATATGCCATCCCCCTCATCTGTCTCTCATCCTTGGGCTCCCCTCATGGTTCTTGCTGCAGTATTCGGAGGCTGCCCTAAGCCCCTCCTTAAACCACATCTTGAAGAAGTGACCAACACCCTAGCTCAACCCGATGTCTGCCAGGAATATCAACAGGTCAGAAGAAGGGATTTTAGTTTGGGAAATGGGTAATGACAGTTTTAGTACTACATACACAAGCCCACCACATTACAGAAGGTAAAGTACTTTTCATAAGGTATATGAGAACTTCTGGAAAATAGATTTGTTTCAAAAGATTGATTGGTAATCCGCGATATTAATAATACTGTAATTCATTAGAGTGCAAGTAAGTCTCTATATAACAGAATTTTACTAGTCACGTTACATCTTTATGCAGTAATCATTCAGTAATTAATGATTCAACACTCCCTGTGGTGAAACATCTCTGGTAGCCACCGTTGCCTTGGGGCAGACTAAACAGACTAAGTTTGTGGCTCCTGCAACCTCCAGAACAACAACTATTTATTTTAGCTGGAGCGAAACCATCAACATTCAAGTTTGTGAGCAAATGCTCTACCACTCACAATTAGTTTAACTTAACAAGTTACCTCAAGTAGTATTTTTACACCAGGCTGAAATAAGAGTGAATACGCTTTAAGTAAAAGAAATCCAAACATATTTTCATTGCTACAGTACCAGCAGTGCCTGTAAGACAGAACGTTTGTCTGTGCTTAAAAAGCAACCAATATGGTCTGTATGTTACATAAATCTGAATTTTATTGACCATGTTTCTTCTTGTAAGTATTAAGCAAGTTTCTTGATCATTTTGAGGAGTTTCCTTTTCAATAGCACCTCTGTGAGCAGTAAGTTCAGTGAGTTTGCTCTGGAGTAGATGCTAAGTTGGCTAAAATGACACTTTTCAAACAGTGTTTAAAAACCTCTCTTCCCACGTGCACTGCTCCCATAAGACTGCATAGTACTCCAACAGAAATAACTAAGATGCCTTCTTCAAAAACACTGGAAAATATCACTCACATCCTCTTCACCATTCTATTTTCCTAAAACATGTTTCCCTTCACAAAATATTTTCAGATTTGCCCGCCACTAACTCACCTACACCACTGACCCAACATCCCTCACTGTGGGGCTTTCAAGAATTTCCCCTCAGAGATAATAATAACATAAATCCTCTAATTCCATGTGACCTCAGCCTGACTTTGGTGACCTCTGCGAATAGACAAGGCAACACAATGTCTGTTTTTATAGTTCTATGTAAGGTCGCACAAAAAAAGACCAGAGTTCACCACCTTTTTTTTCTTCCTGTCTCACTGCCAAGCCCTTAAAACAATCCCTGAAATTTCAAAGCCTGTCTGCTCGAGCCCATGTGATAAATGGGAAAGGAAACTGACCCGCTCTTCTGTTCTCTTGTTCCAATCTAGCAGGGGTCATCCACAGTGGGGAATAACAGGACAGGATGGTCACACATTGTCACGCAGATGGATGCAGACCTCTGTTTCCTCTCTCTTGATCGGCTGTGCTCTCCATTAAGGGCTGTTGTGTCTTTTATGGCTGGTTTTAGCTTTAGGGGCACACTCTAAAATGCACCTGCAGCATCGTTGATAACAAGTTCGTGGAAAGTAGTTAGGTCAGACACTTAAGGACATCTGTTTAATGGTATTCACCTAATTCACCACATAGAACATTAATAGGACTGTACCTGATTGTTTTGTGTATAAAAAAAAGTACTTATAACTAATTTTGTACTTTTGTAAAGATGAGACCAATGTATGCTGTCTGCCTCTAATTATAAAGCATTTTTATTGTCCTTGAACCAAGAAGTAATGCTGATGCACTCTGACCTTTAAATGATGTGGTGAATAATTAGTACAGTGCATCATTATTACTGCCAGTGCTCTTGTTTAAAAAAAAAAAACTCTGCATGAACAAAACAGTGTAATTCATTTAGTCCTGTTTTCACTAAAAGTGATTATACCTGAGGGCAAATTCATACAGAAGTCATATGATCATGGCAATATTGAACAAGAAGACTTTGTAAATATTGTGAAGCCCTAACCCCAGAACACAGTGCACTTGCTTGGCAAAAGCAAACCTGTTTGTCCACCTGATATGAATTTTATTGGACTAGATACTTCACCTGTTGTCCCACAAAAGACAGACGAGGACAGATGTAAAAAATTCAAAATGCCCATGTTTTATATCAGTTGTTTTCTTTTAATAAGGAATAAGGAACTTAAAATATGTGCACACTGATCCAGCTTTAGAGAGCTATGTGCCATATGAACCAGAGGCAATGAGAAATAAAAAGCAAGGTTTGACTTGGATAAGATGAAGCCTGTTAAGAAATGAAATATAAATAATCTTCAAAGTGTACAGAGATGGGGGCGGGACTGCGAGGTTCTGTGGGGAGTTTGGGGAACAAGCCGAAGCACAAGTTGTATTTAGAAGCTGATATGCTGCAACATCACATATGTCTTTCATGTGGCTATTATTATTTTTAGTTGGGGAAAGCGATGATCTAAAACAATAAAACAATAAATGGCAGACGCTTGTTGACCATTTTAAGAATGTAAGGTAGAATAAGAGGAGAGGCAGTGGTCAGACTGGGTTCAGACATAGCCAGATTAGTGCAGAATGGTTATTTGCTTTTCACTGATGGCTAGATGTTACAGGAATGATTACAAAGCGGATAAGCAAACATGAAACCAATGCACCTTACTTAGCGTTGTGCAAGGTTTGTGTAAAAAAGGTTAAAAATATAGGCTGTACTAAGGAACCCGGTCATGGAAAACAGGGAGGACGGTAAATGACCAGGTATTTGTACAACCATATTTATGCAGTTCACAAGTACAAAAGTGATTTATTGTAAAAATAAATAGTTGCCCAGAAGATTTCTGCAATGATTACCTTTTCATCCTGTTAAGCTAAATATATCCCAGAATTCTTTGTACTTCTCAACATGTAAACATTTGGGTTCATACATTTGTGCGCTGGCATGCCTGGGCTTTATCGGCAGTGACAAGTGCATATGCCTCCCTTATTGACTGAGCGACAGATAGAGAAAGGGGAAGAAAGGCAGGTCAGCAAACATTACCTGACGACAAATGGCTGACTGTTTGTTTCCCTGTTACCATGGCAGCCGTAACTGAGGAGTGGGCTTGGATAGCTACTCATGCTACTACTTTTACAACTGCAACTGCTGCTACTACTATTGTATAGCACTAACATTGCATACTACTTCTCATGCTAAAACCTTTGCTAATAATAGTTATGGTTTAAGATTCAAACACTTGCGGTGAAGATTATATCTACTAGATTGAATGATTTAGGAAACTAATTTGTAATTTTGTTAATTTTGATTTTAAAACTTAAAAAAACATAAAGTCCACACGGTGCAGGTGCATTAAAACTGGAAACCACACAACTCAAACAACTGTAGCCAATGAAAGTTGCTGTGTGTGAGTATTCAACTTCATTTAAAAAATAAAAGTATGTTAAAATAATGATGCAAGTGTCCAAAATGCCCTTGGGCAGATTACTCCACCAAAGTATGTAGTTACATTCCCCCCCTGGAAGTGCTATGTGTGTACAGGTAATTGATGAATGCTATGAATGGTGGACACACTTTGTAACAAGCTGGAGGAGCGTGCCCAGACCAATGAAACCAGGTGTATGTTGCCTCGCTCCAGGTGTCCACCTAGTCATTACACTGTAACACTTTTTCCGTTCTCCCTTTTTCTCTCTGGACCAGCCCTAATGATTGTTTTTCAAGTGTTTGTAATATGCGTGTGTACCACTACTACATTATGTCTGCATGTTCATGTATGCCACTGTATTTCCACTATTGGCTACCATAAGGCTAGCAACATTTTCAGATCACAAGCTCAGATTTCCCTCATCAGTGGTGGCTACCTGCATTTATGTTTACACCTTAGTTTTAAACTTCTTGTATTGCTTGATTCAGTATCCTATAATAGATTAAATGTATATGGATCTTTTGGAATTTATTAAGAATGTTACTGGAATGTTCCTGGAAATTTAAAACATTTGCAAGTCCTGTCATTCCCTTGCAAACAAATGCCAAACTTGACTGAACGAACTTGAGAAACATGAATAGTGCCCCCTAGTGTTGCATAGTTTCTAGTGACTGTGTGAATGTTTATTGAATGGCCCTCCAAAACCAATTCCTCATCACTAGACCAAATACCTGGAGGTGTTTTACTCTAACCCCCTCCATTATAAATACATGCACAGCCCACTGCCCACGTTTACCTTCTAACTACACCCTTCGATCCCCTCTCCTCCAAACAGCCCTAATAACAGGCCAGACGAAAACCGGAAAAGGGGCCACGATCCCAGTAATGGCATGGAAATTAGCCCGAGCCTTAGGTCTTTGTCTAAACATGAGCTCACTACAACACCACAATACTGGCTAACAAGTGACAGCACTCGACTAGCACGTTCTTCTGAGGTGGAAAATTTGAAATGTGTATTTTCTTTTAAATTGCTATTCTTAAATATAATAATGGCCCAAACTAATAAAAAGACTTCAGACCTTCATTAAGGCACCGACTCTACCATATCTATAATAGTATTGTTAAAGATATATATTCAATCCAATTCAAAAAAGATAAAATTCTGTATTATTTACGTAATTTTTTTGTCTGTATCAATAATTGTTCAAATGCGTCTACTTTCGATACTAGTTTCAGAATCAATTAGTTGGGATAATATTTTGACAACTCAATAATCACTCATTACTCACAATCATCAACATAATACTTGTACTGTTTTTAATAATCATTCTTTTACCCTATTTTGTCACAGGTTGCGTACTTGGAGCAGCTGTTGGCCTGTGTGGATGTCCTGTTGCATCAGTGTGATTCTGAGTGCAGTTCTGTCAGTCTGCAGCTCCTAAAAGTGTTGGTCACTGTGCAGTGCCTCTCCACAGAACCAGAACTCACTGAAAAGGTAATTCAGAAATCCAAATCATAAGTTGGTTATAACTGTATTGTTTACTGTTTAACATTTATTACTGTTTATTATTAAGATCACCTTTATTAGCTGTACTCGAGTGCCAGCTATAACCTGCTGGGGTCCTTATGAAATACTTAACAATTTTGGACATATCTTAAAGTTGCACTATGTAACTTTTTGGTGGGGGTCCGTCACTTGCTTGTTTCTATGAATGTGTCATTGCTCTGCCTGAAACAGTTTCACAGTATGACATTAAACAGCTCTACCTTACATTTTTTTCAATTCCAGGTAGTTTTATTGCTCGAATATATCTAGAAAAACAGGCATTCTCCACAGACCTGTAACTTGGTCTGGTTTAGCCTCCACGAAAATAGAAGTTTTAATGCCATACTGTGAAACATTCCTGATAAAGCATTAACAACTCCATGGAGAAAAGTATTTGATGGATCCTTTACCAGAAAAGTTACATAATGCACCTTTCACAGCACGATAACTGTCTATTACTGTCTATTTACTACATTTGTTTACCATAAGTGATACCGAACCTTATTTCTTCCTTAACTTTATTTATTTAGTTTCTTATTTATATTTCAAAACCATTTTATTAGGCAGTTGAATGTGAAGTCATGCGATTGCTCTTTTGCCATTCCCAATTTAAATCTGGTGCAGTGTGAAATGGGGGCAGGGATAAGGCAGCGTTGGCCGCAGACAAAATAGTAGGAAATAGTTGATAGTGACTAACAGACTGCTTTCCAGAGCAGGTGTGCGTCATCAGACAAGTCGTATTTGTAGCTTGTTGGGTCAGACTGCACACACAAATGACCTCATAGACAGCAGGTAAATAGTTCACCAAAGCAGTGACAACTATATTGAATTTAACCACTCCCAAAGTGTCATCTCACTTCTCAACTCTGTGGGAGGTTAATGACAGGGAAAGGCATTGAAAGTTTGGCCCAGATTTTACCCAGACGCCGCTTGGGTTACCACTGTTCGTTTTCGCCTGACTGTAATGAGTGTATGTTGTGATACCATGCTGGAGAAGAGGAGGAATAAATTAAAACCACCACGAGGCTGAGAATGGCCTCGGGCAGTCCCTGGACGCAAAGGAAAAAAAGCAGAATATGTTTTCCCAAAATAAAGGGGACAGTCTTTCCCATCAGCCGACAAGTCATGGTTGTCTAGCTCTCTTTAGACCCACAACTGACCCAAATGTCTGATTCAGCCTTTGTTTAGGTCCCTGATCATCCCTGAGGGACCATGAAGGAACTATAAAGTGCCCTGACAGGTCACTTTCCTCCCCTGAAGAGTTGGCTAATTATTTACTCCCCTATCTCTCATTCCTGCTCCTTCCTCTCAACTTTATGAGTGCATGTCTATGTGACTGTGTGTGGCTCACTCAGTTCCTGTGACTTTCTGACATCCTGTCTTAACTTTTTTGTAACAGAGTTGTTTTATGTTTAAAATTGTGGCATTTTCCCAGGGTTTCAGATTATGGTTTATCCCTAAATTTTTATCTATTCATCTATCTACTGGGCTTTAATATTTCATCTGAATATATAAGTGAAAAGATAATATTGCCAGATGCATGGTTTTCACAAAGTATTGGGTAAAAATATTAAAATGTGTAATGTTATATTCCATGTAGAATTTGCTCATTTTAGAATAATCCCAATGAAAGTCCTGAATTTCTGGGACAAATTTTCATACTCTGTGTAGCTTTTTTTGTGCGTGAGAAAGGAGGGGGCAGATCTGTGTCATCAAAGCTGTTTTTTCAGACGCGCTTGTGGGGGTTTGGTTGCTGAAGCCTGGCAACCCGGGAATCAGATTACACATCACATCAGTGTTTGTTACAGTCATGGCTTCATAATGCAGACTGTCAGACTGTAACCTCAGATAATCGGAAAGTGATCTCTATGATGCTGATATTGATACTTTGCAGCTGATGTCACCAACATTCCCTGGGGGTGTGACGCTAATTGAGGGTACGATTCATTCCGAAGATCTTTTACTCAAATTGGACTTTAATCTGAGCTTTGATTTAACACAATCTGAACTGAAAGATACACATGTAAATACAGTCACAAGTTATCTAGCATTAGCTAATATAGTTTTTCATTTAGTTACTCTCACCTTTTTTGTTGATAATCAAACACCTAAACAGGACCATGAACACTCATATTAATCACAGGCTCTTGAAAATGGGAAGTTTAACTCCATTTTGTATTTTTCTCTTCTATCATAAAACTTTTTGGTAGTTATAGCCAGGTAGTTAATGTTTACATTGTGTCACTATGCTAACTACTGAACAATCCACCATAGAGATACATGTAGAACCCCTCCACAGTGTGATCACTGCAAAGTATCAATAGTTGCTCTGACTTTGCCGTTATACATATTATGCATATAGCTCCATTCTCTCCCATCATTTGCATACTTCACTGGTTGTTCTTGCCCCTCTCATCCTCAGGCAGTGGACAGTATACAGTTGCTGTGTAAGGTGCAGGGCCTGGACTCCCCACAGCAGCTCTATAGAGTCCACATGGAGCAGCTGATGGACTGGCTCTGTGCCTCTGTCAACAGCTGGTCCAGTTATTCCCCGGAGAGGCTCCAGCTACATATCATAGTCACACAATCAGGTGAGAACTGCAGTTTAAACATGCAGAGGGCCAAGTTAAACCACAGGTGCTGAAGAGACACAAACAGAACATGCAAAAGTGTTTTAGTAGCATGTGTGTAATAACTGGCTCCTGATATTACCACATAATTTTGTTGTCTTTTATAAGCTAGTTTATCTAAATGTGTTATCGAACGGGATATACATGGTTTGTGGACATATTCTTACAGAGCTTGTCAAGACATAACTTTGTCCTGTTCATACAGGAATCTAATAAGTCAACCTATTCAGCTGTTCTCCCAATAGTTTTAGTATTTCAGTTAGTGGTTTCAGAATATCAGCACAATAAAATCGTAACAACGTTTAAATCTCTCATTCTGAATGGTGGGGTTTGAAATTAAAGATCATAAAAAGCAAAAAAAAAGTAAATTAAAAATAAGTTCATTATAACATAATACTGCATTTTATTTATATAGGGGAGAGACTTTTGGCAATCCCTGTATGTCCCTGTGTTTATGTGTCAGCTAGTGTCATCTTGTCCAAAGCTTGTGTGAGTCTGCATGTGTGTACAAATATATGACCCCATGTTTCATACTGGGGACCTTCTGTTATCTCCCTCCAAAACATATAATCCTTTGGGATCACTGCCTCCCATATAACACTTTCATCTTTGTTTTTCCTGCTTCATGCTCTGCCTCGTTCTAATTGACTGGGCTGCAGGGGACCAGTCTAATCCTCATATACACACAGTACACACTCGATGGGCTAACTGGTCTGTCCACTTCGCTGCTGGTCACTACTTCAAAAAGCACAATAGGGCTCTGCTTTTGACCCTTCTCTAGATCAAGGTCGCTTTGAAGCTAAGGCCTGTGTCTGTGTGTCTGGATGTGTGTCTGCCTCACAACTACTAGTTGTTTTGAACAGTATACTAATCACCCTTTTGGGAAATAGCGGGACTTCTGCCTTTGATGACTACATAGTTCAAGGAAATGGACCGCTCCTGAACAAGTGGCGGATTTCACTTCTAAAGAATTGGTCATTCAGCTTCATCATGCCCATTTAAAAACTGTCTCATGCCATTGTTTATTTTATCTGGAAAGAGACACATCCATTTCCTCATCAACCTTTTCCTCATCCACTTTTTTTGGTTCATCACATTTTATTGTCATCATATTGGGAAAAAAAACATGATAGTGAAATTAAAAACTGTCATTCCCTTTGTGTTATGTCCCTGTCTGTTCTTTATCTAGTGTCACCTTTGGCCAGCCACAGGATTTCCTATGTCTCACGTCCACAGTGCACACCTATCACTCATTACACACAACTATTTATACCTCTGTAAACATGCTGTTAGACTGTGTGGGGGTGTGTAAGCATGACCTGAACTAGGACGGGAATGCTTGTATTGTGTTTTATTACTGAAATTCTCACTGGTATAGTCACTGTTAAACAAAACCGTCTTTATGTGTCATTCTGTGCCACTGTTGCCTTGGTCCTTATGTTATAGTAACATTTACAAATTAACTTTTCACTTAACGCACATAATTTTAAAAAATGAATTTCTCTGGAGTATAAAATAATTTGTTTAAACATAGTTTGTTTAAAAATTGAGTAATATTTTTAGCTTAAATGCTCTTCTGTTTACATTTTCAGTGTCTAGTTTGTTCAAAGAGACAAATCCGATAATTTGAGGACAAACTGGGAATGACATATGGGCACACACAGATTGCAGCAGTGGAGAAAGAGTATCAGTGCCAAAATATGGGCAAATGAACAATGTTTACTGTCCATTGCATAAGTCCTCTGATCTGCCCATGTATAGAAAACAAATGAACAGCATGAACAGCAACGCTGTATTTGCAAAAATAGTTTGGATTATTACTAAATAATGATTTTTTTGTTGTTGAAGGTCCAGTAATTGGCGAGTTTGTGAGCCATTTGATGCAGATACTCCTGAACTGTCTTCAACCAGAGAAAGATCCAGAGATGAAGATGAGCATCCTTACTATGATGGCCAAATTACTGTTGGAAGCGCCACACACACTGGATTCTAAAGGGTGAGAGTATACACCCTGGCACCTTTGGATATAACATTAACTTTAACCTTGTTTTAGCAATTGGAATAGGAATACACATAAATATTAACTTTGTGGAGCAATTTATGGGGTGTTTATGGGATCCATCCTTTATGTCTGACTTGACCTCTGAGGTCCTCCTCAGCTGTGGGTTCTTCAGCACAGGCTCAAAGCTTAATCTCAGGGAATGTGTTCAGCCTGCAGCCCATCCTGAAGTGATGACAACAGCTGCTCCTGTCCGTCAGAATTGAAAACATTGTCCACAGCATTACCATGGTGACATTTTGATGCTTGTAACTTTGGAGCCAACACTGATTTTATACTGAGAGGGTTAATATGTGAGATTTGTACATTCAAATTAAAATAAATATAAATAGTTTAATCTTAACCCCAGTGGGTCTCTTACACTTTTTGGACAACAAATGTTGGACTGTGTGTTCTGCAAGTACTGTTCCATTTACGCCCCTAGACCCAGTTCTCAGACTGTGGCCCACTCACAAATGCTTTTGCCATTAAAAGGGCTATAACAAGGACATGAAACTCATAACTTTCTTCTTTCTTTGAGAGGCCGTAGTAGCTAGTTGTGAGAGCATACAGAAATAAACAAGGATACTTTACAACAGTGTCACACACATTTTTGTGTGCTTTTTGCTCAAATTAAAAGCTATGACGGAAAGTTAGGTTTAAAACAAATGAAAACCATAATTTTTGTTTTTATGCATCTTTGAACTGCCTGAGGCATCTCAATTTAGGTTACATTTTTATTGTTCTGACTTAAAAAATTATGGATGCTGCCCTTTTGAGATTTTTATCACTTTATATATATTTGAAATGTCCATGTGACAAACATGATCTGACCAAAAAAATCTTGCAATGCTCGAGCTGTATTTTATTTGTAAGCATGAACAAATAATACATTGACTAAGCAGGGGTTTAATAGCTTTATTTAAACAAAAGATGGTGCCTAGGATTAATCAAGTTTTTGGTCCTGGAATTGACCACAGGATCAGAGTCGGGCTCTGTTGTGGGCACTGTCTCACAGCACAAAAGCCTCTCTGTGTAGCTTTCCTTCTCTTGTACAGTCAGACTTCCCTGGCGGTGGTGCATGTGTGACAAGTCCTGCTCATCTTTTCTTTGGAAGTCCATAATGTGGAAATATGTTTTTGCTTCAATGAAGAACTTTACATTTTGACACTACACATTCAGGGAGATGCTGCTCATAGTTTCCCCACAGCCAACGAATGTACACAAGAAAATAATAGTAAAACCTCACATACTATAATTTGCTAACATGGTGCACTGACTTTTAAAACTGTTAGGGCCTAGAATTATTATTCATGCAGTTTTCGTCTTTTCCACAGCCTTTTCCAGGAGTATTCAGAGAAGTTTCTCTGTGACATCTTGCTCCCTAACCTGGTGTGGCGTGCTGGGAGGACTGCAGCTGCTGTGCGCACAGCAGCCATCAGCTGTGTCCTGGCTCTGCTGCACGGAGGAGCCATCACACCTGCACAGGTGACTTTCATCTCTGCATCTCAGACATGCACAAACCTTTTCATCAAAAGAGTGAAGAGGCTGAAGGCTTTGTTGACTGAAAGGAGAAAGATTCCCCTTTTTTAACCATCAAGAGTTTAGCTCAGCGTTTCTGTTTAGATCATTTGCTTCAAATAAATGTCCCACTTGGCCATTCAAGGAAATAAATTATCCTCTGTCATATTGTGTTGGCCAGCAGCAGGTAGCAGGTGCGCATGAGGTCAGGCAGGTTCACATAACTTTGTCCCGCAGGAACAATGCTTTCAGTTGTTTAAAGCAGCACCTTTTAGCAGGACATGGCCCTGTGCACCTGCCCCTCCACACGTATGCCCACTAGTTGTGTGTGTTCAAACAGGCCTCTTTTCCAAAGTGACTAGGCAAAAGTGACTTGCACACCTTTGTGAGCTGTAGACACAGAAACATACATTACCTCAGGAGCCTTTGAAGTGCAGATCAGCATGAATGATATAACACAGTCTACACCAAATCTGTTTTCTAAACTTTCACAAAGGCATTTAATTAACTGGAACATTTCCCCGGAACTCTGAGCTAATCCAATTCCACTTGTCATCTTTACATTATCACTGATCTCATTCTTAAGAGCCAATGCCAAAATTCACTTTTCTCTTTTTAACAGCTGTTTTAGATTGTTTTGTTACAATAGAGTCAGATGTTTTCTCTATCACACCCTGACCAGTGGCCAATGCATTCACTTGTGCCTTGTTTATCAATTTCCTGTCAGTTTGATAAAGACATTTGGTCCTAGGTTATATCGTACCTCAGGTGATACTTCATTTTACTACAGAATATTACACAATAGTTTGGTAAAAACTCCTGGCTTCTATAATTGGTATTAAAGCTCTTATCCATGTCATTGTCACTCTAAACCTAACAGGTGCTCTGTGTTGAGGAGAAATTGACCCCTCAGGTGTTGTCAGCTCTAGAAGAGGACTCTCAGATGGCCAGACTTTTAGCTTGTCGCTCTATGTCCATAATACTCAGACTTGTGGGACCAAGTCTGCCCCCTGAAGCGCTAAACAAGATTTATCCTGGTAAGTAAGACCTGTAGGCAAATCACTTATGATGAGTCCCACTCTTGAGTACATTATGTGAGTATGTTTTGTTTGTTTTTGTTGTGCAGAGCTGCTGAAACGTCTAGATGACAGCAATGACGATGTCCGCACTGTGGCCTTAGAGGCTCTGGGCCTGTGGTTGTGCGGTCTGAGTAAAGACTACAGCCCAGAGCTGTTCGCTCCTCATCTGCAGCTCCTCTTTCAGCAACTGCTCCTCCATCTGGATGACCACGACAACGCAGTACAGGACCATGTATTGGGTGAGACTGAATTTAGAGATCTCCTGCTAATAAGTGAAAGTGCCCCAGCCAACCGGGAATTTGTATTAAATAGGAAAAGTATTCATATTAATGTTTTAAAAGAAGAGGATTGTGGAATTTGATGAAAGTTGAGTTAGTTTGAGGTTGATTTAATGATTTGCAGACCTTCTTGCTGTGCTGAAGACACTTGCAGGAGGTTGTGATTTCTCGGGTATCCTCTATCAAACGCTAGATTATTGCTCTGGCATGCTGTCAGCAGATTCCCCTCTCTTTTATTTCAAACACTTGCTAAACCATTTATCACAAAGCACAGCTTGAACAAGTCATCTTCCAAATGTGAGATCTGTTCATAAAACCATTTAGGGATTCACAGTTTACATATTATGGAAAATATTATTCCATATCTCAGTGATATATGATGCTGAATGTTTATTTGCGTTGTACCTTATCCAATCCATCCATTCACCTGAGACAACTCAGTTTGGGGAAGTCAAACACATTTGTAATGGCCATGTTTTAATCACCACCATATGAGGTCTTCGCAAGATACATTTTCCCCTCTGTCTCACACAACTAAATCCAACCTTCTTTTTTTCTATCAACAGTCTTCCTCCACCTTATACCAAATGGCCTGTGTGTACTTGAGCTTAACTGTGTTTTAGGGATGTCTCGATGGAAAGTTTGAGTGGCGTTTCCTGAAGAGTGTAACAGGCTCGAGCAGCTCTGCTCTCCCACTCACTGCTCTGTTAGCTGTCATTACTTCTGACAGGCTGCAGGTGAGCGCTGATGCCTCTGCCAGGGATCCTAACTCATCTTCATAGCATCTCCTCATGGAATTTCCAGCCAATACAGGCCTTTAATAAATCTATACTCTTGATGCAGGTTCCAAGCCCAGGTGAATGGAGTTAATTTCAACTTCAGGCTAACCTTGCAAAATTAATATTCCTGAAGGAGGACTGTTGACAAAATACTTACTCTTTTGCATCAACAAAAGACCTTTCTGTTTGCAATAAGATCTTGTACTACAGCTTTGTTTTATAATTCACTTGTTTGGCTTCTTTGTTTTTGCTATATTTCATCAAACATCAACCCATAACCGATACTCTTTTTAGTGTATTTATGCACTGTATCCAGTTAAGTGACTCTTTGTGAAACTAGAGAACTCTAAGTCTTGCGTATCTGACAGTGCTACCAACCACTGGGCCACAAACATGGAAACAGTCTACTGTCTTTTGCTTTGTTCTTCCTTAAAGCTGATCCCTTTCTCTGCTTCTTAGATTTCAAACACATATTTCTGAAATGGTTTGATTTTTACAGTCTCTCTCAGCAGGCTGACAGACAGACAATCCCTTTTATTCCAAATTGCGTGTGTACAGATCTTTCTTGCCGTTTTTTGGCTTGGCTGTTTCTAACTTTTTATTATTTATTTAGCCACATGTTGGCTGTGCTTGAGCTTAAATTTCTAGTTTATTGACATGAAAAAGAACAGTCCAGTACAACACGTCTAGTACAAGAATCTTATCTACCAAGTTAGACACACGATTCATAATGTTGGTCAGCACTGCCCCCTGCTGTCAGTGTACTGAAGAGTTTAGGTGAAATTTAAAGCAAGTGTAGTTGCAAGATGACAAAAAATGTACTATTATTAACTATGTATGGAGACTACACAATCTTAAAAACCTCAGGTACAGAGCTATTTAAAAGAATATATCCTTGAAAACATACTCAGTAGAATAATCTTCAGCTAATTCCTGACTCAATTCAAGTAGTATCTTTTTATACTACTAAAAAACTACAAAAAACACTACTATACCCAACCAATTCTTATTAGAACTCAAAATAAGTTCATAGTATTTTTCTCCCCTAATTTGACCAGGGAATTTGTTTGCGTTTTCAGATATATTGAAGAAAGGTTGCTTTGTGCATTCTTCCCTCCTCAAGACTGAGACTGAGGCAGTGAGAGACAAACAGAGGAGTCCACTCTACTGTGACCGCCTGCTCCAACACATCCACTCTGTGACCACTCAGCAGCCAGCCCCCTCCAACGAGTAATACACCGTACTAGTAATACAGCCTTAATACATAATACTAGTAACACAGCCTTATTTATGCTAGGAAGCAGTGATCCCATCCAGGAAAAGGGACATTAATTGGATTTGAAAATAAATGTTTGGTAATGTGTTTTAATGTTTTAATGTTTATCTTTTTGCCATACAGTTTTATTCAGTGTTTTGTATTTTGTGATTGTTTTTTATCTGTTATCTGGACTGTGATATTGATACTGTGTTATTTCAATAATAACAAACCAAATGTTTATTAATATTAAAAATGGATTTGCCTATTCTTCATATTAGTGAAATTAGTTTATTTCGAGTGCCTCCATGTTCTAACATTTGTAGCCTCTAGATGGAGCCAAACCATTAAAAGAGCAATGTTGTCGCTTCAAAATAAAACCTATTTTTCCCATTTTAAGTCTGTTACAGTGTATTCTTAGTTTTAAAGTTAGCCTTACATATATGATTATAAATATGCCGTGTTTGGATGCTGGTATACTGCGCTGAAAATACGCTGATTCTGTGCGCTGTCCGTGGTGCTCTCTGGCACATGTTCACGTAGTGCACACTGTACCTATATGGTTTGACATTTATCCAAAATAACTCAGGATTTTTGTCCATAATGCTGCAAATGGGAGAAGAGTTGATGTGCTACTCGTCGCTGTTTTTGTTGGTCTTGTTGGCGACCAGGAGCGCGTCCATAGCCTCTGTGCTCACTGTCTCCATGTACGTCTTCATAACGATGTTCCGGTTCGCCCCATTACCGGCGGAGCAGGCCGGGAGAGTGCTGCGGCCGCGGGCTTCCATCGGCGGTGTCCTGGTGGTGGCGCATCGCGGGGGCAGTCACGACGCTCCGGAGAACACACTAGCTGCCATCAGAGAGGTCGCAAACTCAATTAATGTTGTGAATTCCTTCCAGTTTAACGTCAGTGTGTCGTGTTTTATTTTAACGCATTGCCTGCTGCTCAATGTGTTTGGAGATGTAGAGGAATAAGCTTTTATTTTCTTGAGTAGTTGATCCAGTGTTATTCCTGTTTTTAGTGCATGGGTAGATCAAACTACCAAAACTCAAAATTTACATTTTGAGCCAATGCTACCATAGATTTCTTTTTTAGGCCTGTCAGCACAATACATTGTTGCCTTGGTCAGTCACAAATTGACATTTGAATGTGTTTGCACCACAAGATGAAGATTTACAACTCTTTCTTTTGACATTACAGAGGGCAGCTGCTATGATTTAAATGGTTCATGCTGTGTCTCTGTTCATTCTGTGACACATTTTGTCTTGGTTTTGGTGCAGGCCAGCAGAAACGGGGCTGGTGCTGTACAGCTGGACCTGAGTTTCACTGCTGATGGAGTGGCTGTTCTGATGCATGATGAAACTGTGGACCGTACCACCAATGGCTCCGGGCCACTCAGCAAACTGCGCTTTGCTCAGATAAGAACTCTGGATGCTGCTGCACGCCATAGGCTCAAGTAAGTGTGAACTCAAACCTATGCAGGGCCTACTGTGTGTGGACAGTTTACTTAGTTTGATGAACTAACACAATATTATTCTTTCTCTACAGAGACAAGTTCAGTGTGGAGACAGTGCCCACTCTCCAAGAGGCAGTGGAGGAATGTTTAAGACACCAGCTGACAATTTTCTTTGGCGTTAGAGGAGACCCAGAAAAGGTCAGTTGAATGCATTTTCTTTGTCTTACATTTACATGGTGGGCATATATATTGGGTCTAACATTTACAACTTTCTTCATATTGATTATAATGCTTACAAGCCATCTTTAGCTGTCTATTGTGACAGATTAAACCAAAGCACACACATCTGATCCAGTGGGCCCGCAATTAGACCTCAAATCATCATGCTCCCCTTCTAATCTAGTTTCATAAATGTAGCTGCTATATACCTCTAACTGGAATTATACCATCAGGTTTTATTTAAACATATTTTCCAGGCTGCATCAGCTCTGCATCACTTGTATAAGAAGTACCCAGGTCTTCACAATTCAAGCATTGTTTCCTCATTTGAACCCAAAGTCATTTACAAGGTAAGAAAAGGCAAAAGTGTAAAACTAACTCGAGGTTCAAGAACAAACGTGCCTCTTTCTCTTTTTATAGATGCGTCAGACTGACCCAAGTGTGGTAACTGCTCTTTCACACCAACCCTGGAGACTCAGTCAAGTTGGAATTAGCACTGATCAGAACAGGTCCAGATGGGGACAGATATGGTCGGCCATTTTGGATGTTTTGTTGGACTGGGCCCACCATCATGTCCTGTGGAGACTCTGTGGAACCTCTGCTATACTTGTACATAAGGACTCTATATCACTGTGAGTTACATGTACTTTTGTCATTTGACACCATTGCCTTTATTCTGCTTACTCATTTGATGTTTGTCTTTTGTCAGAGATTATGTGCAGTTTTGGGCACAACGCGGTGTGGAGGTGGTAGGCTGGACTGTCAACTCTGCTGTGGAGAAAGATTTTTACCAAACCGTACTAAAAATAGGATACTTAACTGAATGTTTGCTAGAGGATTGTTAGCATCATTACTAGGAAATAATTAATTTCAAGCAAGTAACTAAGTAATAATACAGTTAGAAGTTGAAGGACTCTGTGATTGATGAAGAAGACTAATAAATGTTGATTTTCCATAATGTCCCTTTTAAAGCAATAAATTCACCTCATCAAAATGTTTGATCCTAGACAAAATCCTTAATTTAATATTTGTTTCTATGGTGCGTTGGTATACAGTTTAAAGGCTTTTTATTCAAGGCCCAAATCAAGGGTCCTGGAGTTTTGATTTAATTAATTCTTTGTTGTTGAATAATTCTGCATGTTTACCCAATCAGGTTTGGGAATTTATGCATATTTAGACTCTATCTCTGTGTTGGGCTCCATTTCAAGATACTTTACAGTTTTGTTTTCTTAGACTTGTTTTCCAAGTAGGTTACATATGTCATTTAAAATATTATGAAATGCCAATAATGAAAGCATATGCTAACAATAAAGGTGTTTAAAAATCCATATATCCATGTTTGCTGTATTTGAATGCGCTCTCAGGTTTTCTGTTTTTGCTGCACTTTCCCTTTAAGCGGTGGGGGGAGGCGTGGTAGGGGCGTTTATGACAGCTGCTGCTCTGTGACATTGTCCCGTCACAATATCCATGTGTTTCTTGGCTGGTTACGAAGCTCTTATTGCCATGCTCTAAGCCTCGTTTTACCAAGATTTGTCTGTGTTAATTCTTCCGTTTACAAAAGTGCCTTTATAAATAGGTCTGCGCTTCTGCATGATCCGTGCGCCATCTGGACTTAGCCAAAGTTTACAGGTGACTTTGCCAGCGCATTATGTACACTATTACCAGAGGTCCCAGCAAATTGGTCACTCAGCGACGCACCGGTAATACAGGTAGGCTACCTACATACCTTCAATAGCCTCACATTGCACTTTATATTCTTTAATAATTGTCAAATACATAGTCTTATAGATGTTCTCTATCTCTTACTAGGGCCTACACAGCAGCTGGACAACAAAATAAACGATTTCAAGCACAAGCAGACTTCATGGAGCATGCCTGAGTGAGTACTTAAACTGTTATTACGCTTTGATTTGACAATATGGTGTTGAAGTGTTGGAATAATAGATAAACTATATCTTCCAGACTAAGACAGCATGCGTTAAAATATTACACATATATAAGTTGAGGCTTCTCTCAAGGCTAGCTCTGCCTTCTGTGCTGTTTCCATGTGACCTTGTAAAGCCAAGGTGGCCCATGGACCTTCATTCAGCTGTTGCAATGGTACATAAACAACTTTACACAACTTTATTAAACTTTGTCTTTTACACATTGTTCTTAGCCTCCCTGCACCCAAGATAGTTTTCAACCGCCTGAATGGAAAGAAGTACCAGCACCCTGCCCCAGCCCTCAATACTGACAACCACCATAAAGAGACTTTCACCCCTGCACATGAGGACAACGTTAGATTTGTGTATGAAGGTAAGACAATAAAACAGCAGCAGCAGCAGTAGTAGTAGTAGTAGTAGTAATAGTAGTAGGACTGGAAATGCCAAGAAAGAGGTACCGTTCCGCCCTCACAGTCTGCCAGGCCTCACCCAACACAGCTGCTACGACACTGATAGCCAGGCACCTAGCAAAGAGCTCCATTCACACCCACATTCAGTATCACATGAGGAGGACATGTGGCAAAATAAACAGGATTTGGGGGCTATGAGAAAGAAGCAGTCTGTTGTCCGTTTTTGGAAATGGAACAAAACAGTTAAGATAGTATCAACAGTTTAATCTGGTCAGTGACCCAGTTTTGCATTCTCTTCTTTTCAAAGAGTGAAATTGTCTTTTGTTACATTATATTCAAAGAAGCTACATTATTTCTAACAACTCCAGGGACTTTGTGTACAAGGACACAGACAGGACATTGGACACCCATTGTGTAAATATGTATCGTAGTTAATGAACATATTTGTTTATATACTTTGGTTGTATTTGCTTTTCTTCTCTTCTTTCATTTTTTTCCAACAAAAATACTTAGTTTGGTTGAGTCACTTGTTTTGTCCCCATGGAAGTTTTATGCCTCTGTTGAACATTCCAGGCAAAAAAAAAGCTTTCTTCACACGATACTGAATCTGAGCACTGAACTTAAATGTTTCAAATCAGACCTTCTTTTCCCCTCCTTCTTTAGCGTGGCAAGAGGTGGTGGATAACTGCTCAACTCAAGCATCAGAGGGACCCCAGAAGTCAATCCAATATGCAGAGGAAAATCCAAGTCCACACATGAAGAGTAAGAAATGTTGTTTTGACTGAAATCACTATATTCAAATGTGCATGTACCAGGTGACAGGACAATGATTTAAAATGTTGCACTTAAGTTGTACATAAAACTGACACTCTAAATGACACTAGGGAGTACTCAAACAGGAGTCATTTACTACAGGAATCTCCAACCTGTAGCTCGGCAAAGGATTTCTGAATTATATTGTTGCGCTTAATAACTAAAATCTGATTAATTACCGTTGTAAATGTATAATTTTGATGCCTAACTTGTACACTAATAAATGGATAATGGTTTATGTTTAATAGGCATCTAACTGTACTTGCCATAGCTCTTCTATTTTCTCAGTTTCTTGCGACCGCTAAAATGAGTAGTTCTCTGGCATTTTCGTTTCATAAAGCTGCAGCTCACCAGACAAAAAATGTTGGAGACCCCCGATTTACTAACTTGTATGCAGCTACTTGGTAAATCAAGTGAATGGGAGTTAGAGAATTGACAATACACAACACTTACCAAATGTAACTTTTATTTTCTGGAATATTCATATTATATTAAGATAATTTAGTTGTGGTTTGTGATCTCATTTTTTCACACTTTTCCATCCTGATCTTTTTCCAGACTTTGTCCCTATTGACCTTGATGAGTGGTGGGCACAGCGTTTCCTAGCTAACATAGACAAGCTCTCCTGACACTGTTGAGGCATCTATGACTCGTGTGACTGAAAAAACACTGAAGTTCATGTTGCGTGCCTTTGCCAGGAGGGACCACAGAGATCTGAACGGTCTTATGTGGATCAGAAGTATGGACAGTGCTGGGTCGCTGACCATGAGACTGGCCAAAGCCTTACAAGGATCAGTTCATAATGTTTAAGCTGCTACCGATGAAACGCAGCACACCCCTTCAGGTCATTTTTGTGTTGTAAGTAAAATGCAGTAAAACATGTTTTACAAAAAGCTTTGTAGTGGTTTATTCATGTTTAAACATAGTTTATTTTGTATTTGAAGAGTATACTTTATTCTAAGTTGAGTCACCAGGTCTGTGTAGTCTTTAAGCCATAATGGTGAGGAGCTGAGGATAAAAAAAAAAATTTCAAATGCAAATAGATTGTTGAGAGGCAGATTTTTGCTGTGGTGACCAACTAGAAAAAATAAAAACATAGACACACTGGCTGTCAGACAGAATGCATATGGTTATATTATTCACCAACTATAATTTAAAGACTAGTGTTTTGGTATAACTATATAAAAGTATTTAAGTTATATATTAATATACGTTCCATGTAAATTTGTTAGCCTTAACAAAAGGAACAAGGTGGTAACAAGTGTCATCTTCCTTAGTATGATTTCATAAATTACTGACTTACAATCCCACTTTAAAAGCAAAGGCAAGGGTCATTTCTAAAAGCAAAGATGCCTCTTTACTCAACATTAACTTACAATAGGAAAAACTACAATTAGAAAAGTATACATTATAATTGAGCGGTATTATCACATCCACGTTTTTACATTAACAGACTTTTTTACTTCAGTATTGCTTCCTTATGGCCACAATGACTTAATCCAACAGAAGTAGGACAGCTTTCATTTGAGATAAAAACTGAAGGATATCAATGGCCTTTGAGAGAACAAGTCACATCTTCAGCTGTACATTCAGTCCATGTGCCACTGTCCTCCTTAAAGCGACTGATGATAATAAACCTATAATAAAGCAGAGTCTATGTGTAAAGTGTCTCAGTGCTTCTCCAGAGCTTTAGTTAACAGCTCATTGAGGCGGGAAATCATCGGCCTAGGATCGTCATTCAGGCCTGCTGCAATCATGGCGTTGTCATAGATCTGCAAAGTACAAAAGAATGTGTTTCATTCAAATTAAAATACATGCAGCTCGATTAAATGCATAAACTTTAAAAATAATTTATTATTACATTATATTACATTTTCTGATAAATAATAATAATGTATTGTAGTGTAAATTAAGGAAAATTAGGAAAGCCTATGCCTAGTCATATTACCTGTTCTAGTAACAGTCCAGCCAGATCAGTGTTTGAATCCTTCAGTTCATGTAACTTCTTGATGAGGTCATGTCTGGAAAAAAAAACAATTATAAGTCAATTAATTAAACATATCTAAGCAATATATAATATAAATATTATAATATAAAAAGCTCATAAGTAAAATTACCCTGCATTGATTTCTAAGGTGGGCTGGAGTATTTGGGCCCTCTCCTCTGCAGTGCGAGCCAACTGCTGTGTCCGCAAGAAATGTCGGGCAGCTCCCATTTCCAGCACTGTGATCATGGCTGGATGGGTGTCCAGGCGGGGAGTGACCTAGAACACCAAAAATTTGGATTCATATAATTGTAGAAAAGTTACTTAATTAAATTACAAAAAAGTATGTATTATTTACTTTAA